>NW_026898391.1:0-52299 GCF_033153095.1 Gastrolobium bilobum
GTAATCGGGGAACGGACGACCTTGAGTTGTTGGGATCCAACTGACGAGTTGCCCACAAGCCTCATCCATGTAACCCGGCTAAAAGTTGCCCCCAGCCCGGTAGTTTGGTTGTTCAGGCTGCCAAGATGAAATAGCAGTAATCTCAGCATTTGAATTTCCTTTGCATATTTTATTCAAGTTAACATTCAAATTCTTGCTTTGACTTGGCATCTTTATTGAAGCAATTTTCTTTGGGTTGGAACTTTTTTTGGCCGACTTAATTAGGTCAGCGATTGCAGATATTATTTCTGTCATTCATTCAGCCAATTTTAGTGAACCGAGTATTTGAATATGTTGTTTCCATATTTCTCCCTCAACCTTTTTTGGCTGAGATGGTGCTTCGGTGAGGCAACGTTTGCCTATTAACCTCGAGCTCGGCTTCTCCTTCTGAGATTTTCGCTTTGAGCCCAACTTCTTGCACTGTGGCTTTATTGATTCAGATTTAGCTTTTCAGTGTTAACTGAACAGAATGACCAAGCCAAAGGTATTTCATGCGGATTCCGTCTTTTAACCCAATTTTCTTAATTAGGTTTTCAAATTTGAGGTGTCATGGTGACTTGATCAAGGTCGTACCAATCTGCCCCTTATTTTTCAAGCCAAATTTTATTTATCACAGCTTGTACACATGTTGTTTATTTTGACAACATTTAGGATTCAGAAGCGTCCTTCCGTTTTCCTATGCCTCGGCTAGAAGTCACAGTCCTGCAGTGTGCTTTTTATTTTTAACCCGTTTTCTATCCAGGTTCTTGCATGTTGCTAGTCGTAGGTTTCCAATACCCTGGCTTTATAATATTTAACTCGGCTTCTTGTCAGAGTGTCATTTTTTGACTTTGGCTTATTTTTACTTTCCCATGCATTTTAGGCTTTGAATTTTTGGAACAGGGAATGGTACTTCACTGCCCCTTATCTCGACGGGTTGAGCTTGAACCCGACAAGATACTGCGTACATTCCATATAACCGGGTGATGAGTGAGCTTGAGTTGTTCGGATCGAACTGGCGAGTTGTCCCCAAGCGCATCATCCTTGTAACTCGGCTTAATATAGTTGTGTCCAGGTGTCCATTTCTTGGATCCCGGATGTGAGTTTTCAGTTCTCCTTACCAATTTCCTGTCAGTAATCGCGGATTTGGGGTACGATCCTTTTTTCCAAGACCACATCTCTCCAAACCCGTCTTCACTTTATCCTGGATTGGGGTGTGATCCTTTTACTAGGATCCCATCTCGCCAAATCCGTCTTCATTTTTTATCCCGGATTTCTATCTTGGGTCTTTATCCCGGATTGGGATGTGATCCTTTTTTTTCAGGACCACATCTCTCCAAATCCGGTAGTCTGGATGTCTGGGGTGCATAAGCCGGGTATCATGTATGTTGTTTCAACATTGCTCCCTCAATCTTTTTGGCCGAGGTACGTAGCTACTAGTTGACTGTCTTATATACTGTAGCTTTATTTGTTTGAGATTGACTTTTCCAGAATCTCGTATTGATATCGTCTTCTATTTCAACCCGGTTGTGCATACCGTGTCTTTCACAGATTTTGACTTGATCAACATCATTCACCTTTTTGAGTTCGGCTTACATTGTCGTGACGTTCAGATAGAACAGGGTGAGACTCCCGCTGAATGCAGGGCCGGGATGTCGATTTTCTTTATAATTACTATTGCCGGGTTCTTATCTAGTTCTTCTTATCTTATGTTTCTAAGGCTTTCCATCCATTTCACGCCTTTGGATGATTTTGCATTTATACTCACATCTTGAGTTTAATGCCTCCCTGATAACTCAGATATATTTTTCTAAGTATTCGAGGTTCATCAGATTCCAGAGTTGCCTGAAGTATTCGTTAAATACTTCTAAGGACTTAGCATTCTCTTGATTTTGATAAACAAGCTTGTATCCTTGTTATCTAGGAATATCAAACCTTACTCGAGTTGTTCCTCATCTGAGACGGGTTATTTTTATAACTCGAATAAATTCTTATTTTCGCAACTCGTGCATTTTACGAGTTTCGGTATATTGACCTGGCCGAGGTCAAAGCATTATACGAATTTCGCTTTTTGTCACTCTCTGTGCCGCATGTTTGTTTTAACTTAATGTTTTGTTAAGTCAGCATTGATGAAGGTGATCATTGTCGCCTTCAATCATGACCTGGGTTTCATAACCCGGTACTATCCAAGATAAAGGCAGTATTGTCACATGTCCCACTTGGGTCTTTCGACCTTAGTACGGAGCATTTCGACTTGATCAGAGTCAGCATGACAAATTGCGCTTGTATCTCAAAATTTATGTTGATGCATCATAAACACAAGGATCCATATTTACGAAGGTATTTACTTGTTCCCTCGTTTTACTTTAACCCAGATTTGTATATCGTGGTTTCATAATATTCAACTCGGCTTTTTTCCTGAGTTTCAATTTCGAAGGCATCATGATGACTTGCTTCAATCTGCCCTCTTGAATCTTAGTTTGGTTTGGATTACGAAAGCGTCCTCCCGTTTTCCCTGAGCCAGGCTTGATGTTGCATGCATGCATTATTCTTTTATTTGAACCCGAATTTGGATCCGTCTTCCATTTTATATCCTGGATTTGCATCTATCCCGGATTGGATCTCGCCATATCCGTCTTCATTTTATTTTTGATTTGCATCTCGGATCTTTATTTCTATCCCGCATTGGATCTCGCCATATCCGTCTTCATTTTATTTTCGATTTGCATCTCGGATCTTTATTTCTGTCCCGGATTGGATCTCACCATATCCATCTTCATTTTATTTCCAATTTGCATCTTGGATCTTTATTTCTATCCCGGATTGGATCTCGCCATATCCGTCTTCAACTTTTATGATGGATTGACTCCATTTAATAAACCATTTATATCCCGAAGGGCCGGTCTTCATTCTGACTTGGCTTCTTTTGTTGAAGCGTTATGTTTAAGGAGACACATTTTGCCTCTTTGAATTGCATTGCTGCTTCTTCTTGCATGGCTTTTTAATTTGGGCCCCATTTCTTTTGCGGTGCCTTTTTATCTGAACCCGACTTCTCGTGCCTCAGCCTTTCTTTCAGCTTGGCATTTTTCGCATAAGTCTTGTATTAGACTTTATCTTTAATTGAAGCCCGAATCATTGACCATTTTTTCCGTGACTCGACTTTCTAGCCAAATCTTATTTGAGTGGATCTCCACATCATTCGTTTGAGTATTCCTTGCAATAATAAATGCAGCATAATAAAGTATGGAGAAGGAAATTAGCAATAATATTGATTCAATCAGCAATCAATAATTATCCAAGTATAATCAGATAATAATTGCAATCAACAATTAATAATAATTGACTAGCATCAATCAATAATTAATACTAGTTGACTATAATTCATTCTATCAGATTTGATTGAGCATCCATCACGAAGGATCCATGCTCCCCAATTTTGTTGATCTTCATCTATGCTCCATGAAACTTAGGGAACGCGGCCTCATGGTGAAATCTGATACTCTTTTGTCATGATAATATTCAAAATATCTGCCGACCTGCTTTTGTCGACATATAATACTAGACAAATGCATAATTATACACTTTGTATATCAATGCTTGTTGAAATTTCACATCATATAAGAATTTGGTCCAACAAGATGTTTAGTAAAATCATGATAATAAATTCTGGGATATAAAAGTAAGGAAAAGAATATTTCCCTGTTATTTTGTAACCATCATGCTTGCAATAGAGAAGGATTCCTGTAGTTGGAGGAACATAAACCAATTCGGGTCTTTTTGATTTGGGCCCATTGGCATAGTTTCAACATATTATTCTCACTCCTATTGAAATCTGATCCTGTTTTAGGTCATGATGCAGAACATATTGCTGATGTGGAATATTTGAGAATTTTAAGTGCTCCTCCACATGTTATGCAGCCGACCTATTTGCAAAGGTTTTTAGCTTTTGCTCGAGAATCTCACCCATAAATAGAATAGAATTAGAATAAGAGAAACATTGACTATAGTGCCACAAGCTGCATACTTCAACGGATCTTCCCCCGAGGTGGTAAGCGTAGCAATTAAAGTTAATACTGTGTGTTTAAATGTTAAGTGGCTATATATAGGCTTGTTAGCACAAAACTTAGGCCATAACACATTCTCTACGTGAGTTTGGGGCTGGCCAGCTGCTGAGTACTGTTCCATTATTTTTCCTCTTCCATTTCTTGAGCTTTGAGGCAACTTCCTTCACAAATCCTTCTCCTAAACACTTGGTGTGAGTGAGAGTAGCTTTGGGGCTGTGTTGTTGACCTTGTTCTGAGTTGGGGTTGCTGTGGTGAGAGTCTTGTTCTTGGCTTGTGAAGCTCCAAGGAGCTCCCTTTGTGTTGAAAGGGCCAAGCTTTGGTAGCATTTTCGTGTACCCTTCAAGTCAGACTTGGAGAGGCAGTGTGTTGAGCTCCAAGAGCCTTTGCTTCTCTGTTTTGAACCTTTGGTAAGTTGTACCAACCTTGGTCTTGAGTTTTCTTGCTTAAAGATGAAGTCTTGGCATGATTAATGAATTAAACAAGTAACCAACTGTCATATGAACCTCAATGAACCTTAAGATGCATGTTTAAGCTTCTGGAAGTGTTAAAAATGGAACCTTGGAAGGATATCTTCGCGAAATGCAGAAACTGCATTCTGTCGCGAAATATCCAGATATTTGCCCGTGGAATATCCAGATATTGATATCCGGATATGGGAATCTAGATATCCGGATATTGCCAGAGTGATATCCGGATATTGGATATCCGGATATTGCCTGTGAGATATCCGGATATTGCATATCCGGATATGTCCCCGAGGAATATCCGGATATTCTGGGTTTGCGAGGAACAGTAACGTACTGTTCATCCAGAACTGATCTATGGGTTTGTGGACCCTAGTTTGAGGAAGTTGAACTTCTGTAATTAATTGATATAAGTCAGATTCATATGATTAAGGGCTTATGGCTTGTGAGAAGCCTTAAGACGTAAAACGTAATGGAAAGGCGTGTCTTAATATTGTATGCTTGCGGTGCATGTTTATTGATATATTATTGGTCCATAACAGATTGTGAATCTGCTGTGTTTGGACTTTGAGCTGTGGACTCTTGGCTTTGGGTGTTAGCTTGCAAGGTAAGCTTTCGTGTCCTCGTTTTAGCCATGTTGTGGTTCCACCATGTCCCATGGGGGTATGGTTATATGCATGTTGTGTTACATGTTTTTGATATATGAAATGTTGTTGAGCTTTATGTGATAATGGCTTTTAATATGCATGTGTTGTTCCATCTTGACGGTAAGCCTGAGTATGTAGCGTCATACAAGACGGTGATCCGGGGTGGATGCAAGTAGCATCTTGCACTATTTGTGGGTATTAGACGTATATAAATCCTGCATTTCTCTGGCCAGTATAATAGAATTGACACACATGACATGATTATCTGCTGCTTGCACTATTTTAGAAATGATATTGATGAACTGCTTTTCAACTTATATTGCACATGTAAGTGAGCTTCGGGTGGAAGATCCTTGAGGACCCCTTGTCTTACTGAGATTTCTTGTTTAGAGATCTCACCCCACGTTTGGGGAATTCTTATTTCAGGTTTAGGTAGTATGGTGACTGATGCCTCTGGCGGCAGGAGGCCAGAGCTTAGCTGATTATGATATTTATGTTGTATTGGTGTCATAACTGGATGGGATGCAGTTTATGTTTTCTGCTCTTTATGTTTTGAGTTGAGACTTATGTTGGGCTTTGTTGCCTTATTTGGGTGAGCATGGGAGTTGTCCATGCCATTATGTTGTTAGTACTTTTGAGTCGAGTTGTATAAACTGCTAGTTGGTCCGGTTTACGTGTTGTAGTTTCGTGACTAGAGACATATATTATGTTATTTTAATTAATGAGGTGTTTCAGTTAGCTGTTTTATTGCAATTGCATACATGCGATGTTTTATTAATTGATTAATAAGCAAGTTGGTAATGATAATGACTTCATAATTGAAAAGAAAAAGATATTCCACAATTTTTAATTAAGCGCAGCTTAATACGATAGTATGATAACATTACCGGATATATACGGGGTGTTACATTTATGGTATCAGAGCAATGGTTCGAGGGAAAAGCCTGTATGTATTGCAATAGCTAGGATGTTTTGCTGTGTCTGTCTTGTGTGTTTACTCCGTCGAATTTTATTAAGATAATGCATATGTAATCACATTGCATGGGCCTGATCAACTCATAATTTGTGTAACTTGTGTAGAGTCATGGTAAGGTCCGGGAGAACACGAGAGACTTCTGAGGATCAACCCGATCCTATCCTGACTGCATTGGCTGAGATGCAGGTGGCTAGGTTAGCCGATCAGGAGGCCACTAGATTGGTCAACGCGGAAATGATGGATGCTGTTCGCGAGGCGAACCGGATAGCCGCAGAAGAGGTTCGTGAAGCGAACCGGAGGACCACTGAGGATGTCCTCGAGGCGAACAAGATGGCGAACATGATGATGATGAGAGTCATGTTGGAGGAGATGAGGGCTGGTCCTGCTGTAGGCCAGTTACCACCGCCACCACCGCCGCCGCCGCCGCCTCCACCTAGTGTTCAGGATGAGAGCCTGAGTCACATTGGCAGTGCTGCTCATGTCGCTGAGACAAGGGAGACTCTTGTAGAGCTTGCTGAGGATCGTGATGTGTTAGATCGCCGGCTGAATGCTTTCAGGAAGCATAAGCCACCTGTGTTTGAAGGGTCTTTGGATCCTATTGCTGCGGCGAGATGGCTGGAATCGCTGGACAAGATATTTCGGGTCATGCAGTGTACAGACCCACAGAAGCTGATGTTCTCGACTTACATGCTGGAAGGCGATGCCCATGAGTGGTGGACGAACACCTCTCGTGCTTTTGAGATGGAGGGTCGTGTTTTGACGTGGCCATTCTTCGAGGAATGCTTCTTGGGCAGATACTTTCCCTACGATGCGCAGGAGAGGAAGCAGAGGGAGTTTGATCGATTGGTTCAGGGCTCGATGTCTGTTGACGAGTACCTGGTCAAGTTCAATGAACTGGTGAAGTTTGCGCACTTCCGGATGGTTCCTCCTACTCCGATGTTTCTGGCTGCTAAGTTCCGCAGAGGACTTAGTGAGGTGATTGCTGAGCATATTGCTGGAGCTGCTTCGGGGGATTTTGGCACACTGGTTCAGCAGTGTAAGGACATTGAGGATGTCTGCATAGCGAGCAAGGCCAATAGGGCCAAGGTCGACGAGACCAAGGGGACTGTTAGTTCACTCCTGCTCCTACTTCTTGGAAGGAAAAGAAGTTTGCTGGGAAGGGCAAAGGTAAACAGTTGGCGACTAGGCAGGCGCCTGGTCAGTTCAAGAGGAATGTTTCACAGCAGGGGAGCTTTGCTAGGCCTCCTTCCACTCCGAGCTGTGCGGGGTGCGGCAAGGAGCATGCTGGTCGTTGTGCTTCAGGTCAGCTGATCTGTTTCCAGTGTGGACTCTAGAGACTGTCCGTCGTCGACGGCGAGAGCTGCAGTTGTTCAGGCAGTTCCTTTGCAGATGGTTCTGATGGCTTCTACTTCGGCACCTGCGGTGCCACCTTCTGTTGGGCGTGTGTACACCTTGGATAGGCAGCAGTCGGACCGCGCTCCGAACCTTGTTAGAGGTACTGTGTCTATTGGTGGTATTGCTGTTGATGAATTGTTTGACTCCGGGGCTACGCATTCGTTTGTTGCTACCCCGATTGCTTTAGGGCTTGAGTTGCCCATGTCTGTGCTTTCTCCACCGTTGCGGGTGACTACCGCCACCGGAGAAATTTGTGATTCTACCACTATACATCGCGACGTAGCGTTTCAGTGGGATGGCCGTGAATTCTCGGTGGATCTGATAGGATTGCCGATGGCCAACTTGGAGATTATTCTGGGCATGGATTGGTTGTCTAGAAACTATGCACTGATTGATTGTTGTGCAAAGCGCGTGGTGATGTCTCCGTGTGATTCCACAGCTAGTTCCTCGCCATATATTTCATTGCTGCAGGCTAGGAAGGCCTTGAGAGTAGGGGCATTCGGGTATGTCATGTTGGGAGGTTTGGTGAGTGTGACACATGAGGATATCACTGGCATTCCTGTGGTGGGGGAGTTCCTCGAGGTGTTTCCTGAGGAGATTCCTGAGTTTCCGCCACAGCGGGAGATAGAGTTCTCCATTGATATATTGCCTGGTGTGGGGCCGATTTCATTGGCTCCATATCGGATGTCGCCACCGGAGTTGGCTGAGCTTAAGAAGCATATTGAAGATCTTTCAGCGAAAGATTTCATCCGGCCGAGTGTGTCTCCTTAGGGAGCACCGGTCATCTTTGTGAAGAAGAAGGACGGGACAATGCGATTGTGCACCGACTACAGGCAGTTCAACAAAGTGACGATCAAGAACAAGTATCCCCTTCCTTGGATTGATGATCTGTTGGATCAGCTCAGGGGTGCTTGCGTGTATTCCAAGATTGATCTCCGGTCCGGATACCATCAGATTCGGGTGAAGCCGGAGGATGTCCCTAAGACCGCGTTTCGTTCGAGATACGGTCACTTTGAGTATTTGGTGATTCCTTTTGGACTCACAAATGCGCCAGCAGTGTTCATAGATTACATGAACAAGATTTTCCAGCCGTATCTGGATCAGTTTGTGATCGTCTTTATTGATGGCATTCTGATTTACTCCAAGACTGAGGAGGAGCATGTGGAGCATCTGAGGATTGTTCTGCAAGTGCTGAAGGAGAAAAAGCTTTATGCTAAGCCTTCTAAGTGTGAGTTCTGGCTCAAATCAGTCAAGTTTCTGGGGCATGTGATTTCAACGGATGGAGTTGCAGTGGATCCCAACAAGATTGAGGTCGTGCTGGATTGGGAGAGGCCCAAGATAGTTAAGGAGGTGAGGAGCTTCTTAGGTTTGGCAGGTTATTATCGGAGGTTCATCAAAGGGTTTCTCCACGATGGTTCTCCCTTTGACTCGCCTTACTTGAAAGGAGACTCCATTTGTGTGGATTCACGAGTGTGAGGCGTGCTTTCAGGAGTTGAAGGAGAGATTGACTACTTCACCTGTGTTGATCCTTCCTGATCCTGAGGAGCAGCTTGAGCTTTACTGTGATGCTTCTGGAAAGGGGCTGGGTTGTGTGTTGATGCAGTCTGGTAGAGCTGTTGCTTTTGCTTCGAGGCAGTTGAAGCCTCATGAGGAGAACTACCCGACTCATGATTTGGAGCTGGCTGCGATTGTGTTTGCTTACAAGATTTGGAGGCATTACCTGTTCGGTATGCAGTTTGCGGTGTTCAGTGACCACAAGAGCTTGAAGTATCTGTTTGATCAGAAGGAGCTGAACATGAGGCAGAGGAGATGGATGGAATTTCTGAAGGACTACGACTTTGAGTTGAAGTACCATCCTGGCAAGGCCAATGTGGTAGCTGATGCTTTGAGTCGGAAATCCGTGAGTCTATCCAGTTTGAAGATGGGTGACTTCGACCTCATAGAGAAGTTTCGAGATCTGAAGGTGACAACCTTGTTTGGGGGTGCACTTCTTGAGATGGAGACTGTGAGAGTCAGGAATGAGCTTATGGAGAAAATCCAAGAGGTGCAAGTGCAGAGAGAGTGTCTCGACTACGTGAAGAACCAAGACGGTGTGTCTTGGAATGAGGATGGACTTCTGTTGTTTCAGAAGCGTGTGGTGATTCCTCGAGGTTCTTTGACCGAAGAGGTTATGGCGGAGGCCCATAAGGGACAGTTTGCTGTTCACCCTGGTGCCACAAAGATGTATCAATACGTGAAGAGGAATTTCTGGTGGCCAGGAATGAAGAAGGACATAGCTGTGTATGTGTCCAAGTGTTTGATCTGCTAGAAGGTGAAGATTGAACACCAGAAGCCGTCTGGTAAACTTCAACCTCTTGAGATTCTGGAATGGAAATGGGAGAGCATTTCCATGGACTTCGTTGTGGGTTTGCCGAAGACTCAGGTTGGCTGTGACTCGATATGGGTCATTATGGACAGACTGACGAAGTCTGCCCATTTTCTTCCAGTGAAGGTGAGCTTCACTACTGAGCAGTTGCCCAAACTGTATGTTCGCGAGATCGTGAGGCTTCACGGGGTGCCCGAGAGTATCATCAGTGATAGGGACCCGAAGTTCACATCTCGGTTCTGGGAGGCGCTGCAGGGAGCTTTTGGTACTCAGTTGAGATTGAGTACAACCTATCACCCTCAGACTGATGGACAGACTAAGCGGACTATCCAGACCATGGAGGACATGTTGCGGGCTTGCACGTTGGAGCAGGGCTCGGCATGGGATAGGTACCTTCCGTTGGTGGAGTTTTCGTATAACAACAGTTTCCATGCTAGCCTGGGCATGGCACCCTACGAGGCGCTCTACGGTAGAAGGTGTCGTACACCTATCTGCTGGTCTGAGGTTGGGGATCGTGAGTTGTTTGTCTTGGACTTTGTCCAAGATACCACCCTGCAAATCCAGATGATCAGGGGAAAAGCTGAAGCAGGCGCAGAATCGCCAGAAGAGTTACTACGATGTCAAGCATCGTCCACTGGAGTTCAGTGAGGGTGAGCACGTGTTTGTGAGACTTTCACCTGTCACCGGTGTTGGACGGGCACTCGGAGTGAGGAAGCTGAGCCTGCGATTTATTGGGCCATACCAGATTCTTGGTAGAGTAGGACCTGTTGCCTACCGGCTTGCCTTGCCTCCGAACCTAGCCAATATCCACGACGTATTTCACGTGTCACAACTTCGCAAGTATGTAGCGGATCCTTCGCACGTGGTGCAACCGGATGATGTGGAGGTTCGGGAGAACTTAGAGACTCTCGTCGGACCACTCAAGATTCTCGATCGTGGCGAGAAACAGCTGAGGAGCAAGATCATTCCGATGGTCAAAGTGCAATGGTCAGGAAGAACTCCTGAGGAGTGTACCTGGGAGCGAGAGGACGAGCTTCTTCGGCAGTATCCCGACTTCCGAGACAGGTATATTCTAATTTTGAGGACAAAATCCTAAAAAGGTGGGGTGAATGTAAGAACCTGCACCGTTAATTAAGGAAGTTAATTAATTAAATATGTGAAATTAGAAAATAATTTCATAATTGACTCTAATAGTTATTTTGAGGCTCTAATAATTATAGTAAGTGAGTAAGAATGCTGAAAGTCGCTTTTCGGAAGAAAAATGCAGATATCGGTTCTGCTAGTCGGTATAAATGCGTACCGAAAAAGTATCCCGCAAAATTATAATAAGTGCATGATAATTACTAGAATAATATGTAGGACTTGAAACGAGTTTCAAGTCAAGATAATGAGAACTGGTGCCAGAAACTGGTACTGGCTATGAAAAGCGCGTACCGGAAAGGTGCTCCGAAAATTATAAGAAAAATATGTTAATTCTTGTAAAATTGAGTAGGTTAAGAATCCAAAGTTTGGGATTAAAATGCTAAGTGTAGCAATTAATGTTAATACTGTGTGTTTAAATGTTAAATGGCTATATATAGGCTTGTTAGCACAAAACCCTAGGCCATAACACATTCTCTACGTGAGTTTGGGGCTAGCCAGCTGCTGAGTACTGTTCCATTGTTTTTCCTCTTCCATTTCTTGAGCTTTGAGGCAACTTCCTTCACAAATCCTTCTCCTAAACACTTGGTGTGAGTGAGAGTAGCTTTGGGGCTATGTTGTTGACCTTGTTCTGAGTTGGGGTTGCTATTTGTGAGAGTTGGAGGGGTTGTCCTCTTGAGTGGAGGTGGTGAGAGTCTTGTTCTTGGCTTGTGAAGCTCCAAGTAGCTCCCTTTGTGTTGAAAGGGCCAAGCTTTGGTAGCATTTTCGTGTACCCTTCAAGTCAGACTTGGACAGGCAGTGTGTTGAGCTCCAAGAGCCTTTGCTTCTCTGTTTTGAACCTTTGGTAAGTTGTACCAACCTTGGTCTTGAGTTTTCTTGCTTAAAGATGAAGTCTTGGCATGATTAATGAATTAAACAAGTAACCAACTGTCATATGAACCTCAATGAACCTTAAGATGCATGTTTAAGCTTCTGGAAGTGTTAAAAATGGAACCTTGGAAGGATATCTTCGCGAAATGCAGAAACTGAATTCTGTCGCGAAATATCCGGATATTTGCCCGTGGAATATCCGGATATTGATATCCGGATATGGGAATCTGGATATCCGGATATTGATATCCGGATATTGCCAGAGTGATATCCGGATATTGGATATCCGGATATTGCCTGTGAGATATCCGGATATTGCATATCTGGATATGTCCCCGAGGAATATCCGGATATTCTGGTTTTGCGAGGAACAGTAATGTACTGTTCATCCAGAACTGATCTATGGGTTTGTGGACCCTAGTTTGAGGAAGTTGAACTTCTGTAATTAATTGATATAAGTCAGATTCATATGATTAAGGGCTTATGGCTTGTGTGAAGCCTTAAGACGTAAAACGTAATGGAAAGGCGTGTCTTAATATTGTATGCTTGCGGTGCATGTTTATTGATATATTATTGGTCCATAACAGATTGTGAATCTGTTGTGTTTGGACTTTGAGCTGTGGACTCTTGGCTTTGGGTGTTAGCTTGCAAGGTAAGCTTTCGTGTCCTCGTTTTAGCAATGTTGTGGTTCCACCATGTCCCATGGGGGTATGGTTATATGCATGCTGTGTTATATGCTTTTGATATATGAAATGTTGTTGAGCTTTATGTGTTAATGGCTTTTAATATGCATGTGTTGTTCCATCTTGATGGTAAGCCTGAGTATGTAACGTCATACAAGACGGTGATCCGGGGTGGATGCAAGTAGCATCTTGCACTATTTGTGGGTATTAGACGTATATAAATCCTGCATTTCTCTGGCCAGTAGAATAGAATTGACACACATGACATGATTATCTGCTGCATTGCACTGTTTTAGAAATGATATTGATGAACTGCTTTTCAACTTATATTGCACATGTAAGTGAGCTTGGGGTGGAAGATCCTTGAGGACCCCTTGTCTTACTGAGATTTCTTGTTTAGAGATCTCACCCCACGTTTGGGGAATGCTTATTTCAGGTTCAGGTAGTATGGTGACTGATGCCTCTGGCGGCAGGAGGCCAGAGCTTAGCTGATTCTGATATTTATGTTGTATTGCTGACATGACTGGATTGGATGCAGTTTATGTTTTCTGCTCTTTATGTTTTGAGTTGAGACTTATGTTGGACTTTGTTGCCTTATTTGGGTGAGCATGGGAGTTGTCCATGCCATTATGTTGTTAGTACTTTTGAGTTGAGTTGTATAAACTGCTAGTTGGTCTGGTCTACGTGTTGTAGTTCCGTGACTAGAGACATATATTATGTTATTTTAATTAATGAGGTGTTTCAGTTAGCTGTTTTATTGCAATTGCATACAGGCGATGTTTTATTAATTGATTAATAAGCAAGTTGATAATGATAATGACTTCATAATTGAAAAGAAAAAGATATTCCATAATTTTTAATTAAGCGCAGCTTAATACGATAGTATGATAACATTACCGAATATATACGGAGTGTTACAGAATCCACAAGGTGCAACATATTTATTGACCATGAATTTAAAATAATAGCATTCCCAAAAAAAATTTGCATTTAAACAATTCAAGCGGAAGAAGCATGCACCTTAATAAAGAAAAATATTAGAGCGAGCAATAGAAGTTGAGAGCAATCAACACTATATCATAACAACTTCCAAGTCACATCAACATTTGATGCAAAATATATTAAATCCATTTTATTCGATATATATATATATATATATACATATATATATTTACGAAAATATACACTGAAATCTAATAATTATTAATATTACAATGTCACATTTAATTATAACACCACATAAGTAATATTTGGTAAAATTAGGTTACTATTGGGCTCACAAGTGCCTCATTAGCCTGCAGATGAGCTTTACTCAAAAGATTTTCATCAAAGGTATCATGGATTTATGTATTTTTATTCATGTTGAATTTAATGTATGTAACCCACATAACTACTAAATAGTTTTTATTTTAAATCATTGATTCCAAGTATTTTTAAACTAAATACAAAAATACCAACGGTAATGTATTTATTTCTATCCAAATATTTTCCTTAACCTACAATCACACACATAAAGATATATCTCTAAAGCTTTCAATCAAATCCAACAAGAATTTTCTAAATCCATAAAAATGCTATCTATTATGGATTTAAATTCCAAAACAAAGAGAGCTTCTTCTAAATTAACCATGTCAAAATCTCATTTTTTTCTTACAGACTATGCTTTATGAAATCATTTATTTCAATCATTTTCTTTAATATTTCTCTACATTCATACTGAGAGGAAATCCATTCCAATGGTTTGATTATTGTGATTAATTCACTTATGTGATTATTCTCCGTAGAAATTGGTATCACTAAGGTAATTATTTACCACACAAAAAATTAGTTAACTATCACAATCTCTTTAACATTATCTCAAAATTAAAGCGCTAGTGAAATTTTTTCTTCTCATTACGCGGTTCTTCATGCCTCTTTTGTGTTTTGCCTTAATTCCAATTCCCCTACAATTTTTAGTCATCTTGCATGCACCATGTGATGACTTGGCCATCATTAATGTCAACCACAATTAATAATATTTCCAGACTCAAATATGGTCATCAAAGTTCGAGATTAATTAATGTTTCTATTGGGATGTAAACGGATAAAGTAGATTTAACAGATTCCTTATTATACGCTTCAGTTATAACTGATTTAGTTATTACAGCTATTATCAGCATTGTATATATGTAACAGTTCACATTATGATTCAATTCAAGATTTCTATTATTCAGTTTATTTCTTTCTTCTTGTTCATCCTCTATTCTCTCCATCTCTCTCTCTGGTTCTGATACCTTACATGGTATCAAAGCTCATTTGATCCATGGAGACCAATACCACTACTTCCGCACAACATCCATTAATGGAGACCAATACCACTTCTTCACAACCTACTCTACACACCTTTTCAAATCCAGTTTCATTCAAATTGGATGAAGGCAATTTTCTGCCATGGAAGCAGCAAGCTATGGCGACTGTAAAAGGTTTCAATCTGCAAAAGTTTATTGAAAATGAAGTTCAGCAATCTTCTCAACAGCAAGATCAGCTACTGATGTCTTGGCTTCTTGCGTCAATGTCTGAATCCTTACACACAAGGATGGTTGGATGTGAGTCATCTTACCAAATCTGGAACAAGCTTGAAGAGTTCTTTGCATCTCAGACTCGTGCCAAAGTGAAACAATTGAAGATTCAGTTGAGGAATGTCAAGAAAGACTCAACAGTGTCACAATATCTCCTGCAAATCAAGAAAATAATTGATTCGCAGCAGCTACAGGATCACCAGTAACTTCTGAAGACCATATCGATGTTGTTCTTAATGCTCTTAGTGAGGAGTATGATGCTTTCATCACATCAGTTATCTCAAGAACTGATCCATACTCAGTGAGTGAAATAGAAGCGCTACTCATGGCTCAAGAAGAACGACTTGAGAAACACAGAAAGAATGAAGTTCATATGTTACAAGCCAATTTAACTCAGATGAATATGAGAAGGCCTCAAGGATTTGTCACTGGCAGAAATCCTCAAAGTTTCTACAGAGGCCGCAACAACAATAACAGAGGAAGATTTGGCAGAAATGGAGGAAGATCAAGCCAACAAAGCCAACAAACAGGAAGACCTCAATGTCAAGTATGTGGTAAAACTGGCCACATAGCTTGGGATTGTTTCAATCGGTTTAATTAAGGATATCCAAATCCTTTCAACCAGTTCAACAATAAGTTTGAACGTGGTGAATCATCAGCACCAAGTTTACATGCAAATGTTGCAGTAGTGACTGGAAATGCAGCAGGCAATGTTCTGTCTGTGAATCAAGATGACACTACATCTGAATACTACTCTGTGTTTGACCCAATGTGGTATCCTGACTCAGGAGCTTCAAACCACTTCACACTTGATGCTTCCAATTTGCACTCCAAAGCCAGTTACAAAGGGCAGAACACAGTTCAGATAGGTAATGGTGCAGGTATGAAAGTTCAGCATGTAGGTCATTCTATTTTACATTCATCTTCCAATTCCTTATCCTTTACCTTACCCAATTTACTTCATGTTCCTGGTCTTTCTAAAAATCTTCTCAGTGTATCACAATTTGCCAAGGATCACAATGTCTTTTTTGAGTTCCATGCTAATCATTGTCTTGTTAAATCTCAGGCTACCAAGGAGATTCTTCTCCAAGGCAAGCTTAAAGATGGACTCTATGTCTTTGAAGGAGCCACTACTCTACCTACTTCAAATTACTCAGCATTACAAGTGCAAGCTGTTTCAAATAAGTGTCAATCAGATTCAACACTTGAACTGTGGCACAGTAGATTAGGTCATGCCTCATTTTCCACTGTAAAATCTGTCCTATCTCATTGTAAAATTCCATTTAATAATACAAAGAGTTCCTTGTGTTGTGCCTGCTGTTTAGGAAAAATGCACCAGCTTCCATTTTCTATTTCCACCGCTGTCTATCATAAACCTCTTGAATTAGTATATTCGGATGTTTGGGGTCCATCTCCTACTGATAGCATAAATGGATCCAAATATTACATATGTTTTGTTGATGCATTTAGCAAATACACTTGGTTATATCCTATGCGATCTAGATCACAGGTCCATGTTGTCTTTATGCAATTTAAAACTATGACTGAACTTCAACTCAACAGCAAACTAAAAGTCCTCCAAACTGATAATCAAGAATTTTTTTCAAACTGAAGGAGTTATCCATCGTATGTCATGTCCTCATATTCACCAACAAAATGGAACTCCAGAACGTAAACATAGACACATAGTTGAAATGGGTCTATCAATGTTAGCAGCCTCACATTTACCACAAAAATTCTGGGAGGATGCCTTTATCTCAGCTTCATACATCATTAATCTTCTTCCATCACCCACACTCCAAAATTTGTCACCATTTCAGGTTCTGTTTAACCGTGAACCAAACTATTCTTTCCTACGCACATTTGGTTGCCTTTGCTTTCCCTATCTTAGACCATATAATTCGCACAAATTGGATTATAGGTCTGCACCTTGCACTTTCATTGGCTACAGTACATCACATAAAGGTTACAAATGTTTAACTCCATCAGAAAAAATCATCATTTCAAGAAATGTATTATTTGATGAACAGAATTTTCCTTTTGTTTCCAAGTCTATACCTATAGAGTCCATTGTCCCTCCTTCTAGTGCTGCCTCTGTTCCCTTTATTCCTATAGTGTCTACTGTTGTCCCTCCTCCACCATCCAGTGATGTACATGCTGAGGTTTCTACTAACCATATTACTCATGATTATGTTTCAACTGCTAACATTAATTGCAGGTCTCCTTCACCTCTTTCTACACCACCTATATCAACAAATTTACACCCAATGCTTACTAGAGCAAAAACTGGTACCTTCAGACCTCGGGTCTTCACTGCTTCTTTAGAACCAAGCTCAGTTGATCAAGCAATGGCTGATCCTCAGTGGCTACATGCAATGAAGGATGAATATCAAGCTCTCATGAAAAACAACACATGGGATCTTGTCTCCTTTCCTAATGACAGAAAGCCCATAGGGTGTAAGTGGGTATTTAGAGTGAAGTACAATCCCGATGGCTCAATTCTCAAATACAAAGCCCGTCTTGTTGCAAAGGGCTTCCATCAACGTAAAGGCATAGACTATGCTGAAACATTCAGCCCAGTAGTTAAACCTGTCACCATCCGAATTGTTCTCACACTTGCACTCTCCAACAAATGGCCTATACATCAACTTGATGTAAACAATGCGTTTCTTAATGGAGACCTCACTGAGGAAGTTTTTATGACTCAGCCACTTGGATTCTCTGTCACTAACACATCTCTTGTGTGTCGATTGCGCAAAGCTCTGTATGGCCTCAAACAAGCGCCCAGAGCATGGTTTGACAAGCTTTCTGCCACTCTTCTTCGTCTTGGCTTCTCTGCAACCAAGTGTGACTCTTCCTTGTTTGTTTCCTATGCCAATTCAGCCACCACGTATGTCCTGGTATATGTGGATGATATCCTTATTACTGGATCGTCTTCATCTGTCATCTCCACACTAATCCAGTCTCTTCATAAAGCCTTTACTCTTAAGGATTTGGGCAACCTCCATTACTTCCTTGGCATTGAAGCTCAATCTTCATCCAATGGTAATCTGCACTTAACTCAACGAAATACATCACTGATCTGCTAAACAAAGCTGGTATGACGAGTTGCAAGTCTCCCAACACCAATGGTTGCTGGTGTCAAACTCTCTGCCAGAGATGGATCTCCCTTTCATGATCCCTCTTTGTATCGTTCCATAGTGGGTGCACTCCAATATGCAACAGTGACACGTCCAGACATCACCTTTAGTGTGAACAAGGTCTGCCAGTTTATGCACTTTCCTCTTGACACCCACTGGCATGCTGTCAAACGGATACTGAGGTATCTAAATGGTACACTTCATCTGGGCTTAACCATTTCTCCTTCCTCCCATCTTCATCTCAAGGCATTTTGCGATTCTGATTGGGGTTCTGACATCGATGATAGACGCTCCACTTCAGGGTTTTGCATCTTTCTTAGGGGGAATGTAGTATCATGGTCCTCCAAGAAGCAAGCAGTTGTGAGTCGCTCTAGCACCGAAGCTGAGTATAGATGCTTGGCTGCAACCATGACTGAACTAACTTGGATCAAGTCCTTGTTATCTGAACTTAGAGTAACATTATCTCAAACTCCCAGCATTTTCTGTGACAATTTAAGTGTTGTTTTACTTACTGCAAATCCCCTTTTTCATTCAAGGACAAAGCATTTTGAATTAGATCTTCATTTCGTTCTTGAAAAGGTGCTGGACAAGTCTGTTTCAGTACACCATGTTCCTTCATCAGATCAAATAGCAGATGGCCTTACGAAGGCAATAACACGCTCAAAGTACTTGGATTTTAGAGACAAGCTCAGTCTCTCTGTTCCTCCGACACTGACCTTGAGGGGGAATGTAAACGGATAAAGTAGATTTAACAGATTCCTTATTATACGCTTCAGTTATAACTGATTTAGTTATTACAGCTATTATCAGCATTGTATATATGTAACAGTTCACATTATGATTCAATTCAAGATTTCTATTATTCAGTTTATTTCTTTCTTCTTGTTCATCCTCTATTCTCTCCATCTCTCTCTTGAGATATATAGTCTCACATTGATTGTGTGGGCAACTAATGTGGCCTTTATAAGGCCTTGGGCACTCTCACCCTTTGAGCTAGCTTTTGGGGTGGTGTATCCCAAGGTTCTTTACATGGTATCAGAGCTTGAGTTGACTATAAGGTCACAAGTTCGATTCTCACGGCCCCCCACTTTCAAGTGGAATTAAAATAAAAAGCACAAAAAGGTAAACCAAAAATTGGGCCTGTGCAATTTCACGCTTCTCGCCCAAAGGGCTCTTGCGTGAGGGGGCGTGTTGAGATATATAGTCCCACATTGATTGTGTGGGCAACTAATGTGGCCTTTATAAGGCCTTGGGCACTCTCACCCTTTGAGCTAGCTTTTGGGGTGGTGTATCCCAAGGTTCTTTACAATTAAATTACAGATGATGTTTTGGCATGGATCACAAATATGGCTGTACATATACAAGCAACTGAAAACTAAAATGTAATATAATAATATCAAAATCCCTAAATTTGGTTCTCGGCAATACAAGGAATTTCTAATCACAATTATTTAATCACAATTATGTTTAAACCCATGACTGCAGCGACTTATCATGGAATTGGATCTATGAAAACCGCAAGGTTATTGACTTAGTTTATTAAAAATATTGATTAATAAATTAATAAATAAAATATGCAAGAGCAAAGGATCATTATGTGGGTGAGGTACAATCTTTAGGGGTATGTGTCCATTCTCCGTTTGTGAAGATTTTGAAAAATGGTACTGTAAAAACTGCCACAAACATTGGGAAGATTATATGCCTGGGTAATATATCGCTGCTAATCTTTAAACTGTATTTGTATCGGTTGAGTAATTATCTGTTTGTGATACATGTCTTTTTAAATATTTATAGATTTAGTGTTCAAGTCAGAGTTGTAGATAACACAGATTCTGCTTCTTTTTTGCTGTTTGATCGAGACTGTGTTACTTTGTTGGGAATGAGTGCTGCTGAACTGTGCGAGTTGCATTTCAAGAGGGTTTGTATGCTTATTTGGATCAATTAGTTATGCAGTACTATATGAGTTGTGTTGCTATAGCGTGGTCTGTATGTATGCTTTTTTCACAAATATGGTTGTACATATACAAGCAACTGAAAACTAAAATATAATATAATAATATCAAAATCCCTAAATTCGGTTCTCGGCAATACAAGGAATTTCTAATCATAATTATGTTTAAACCCATGACTGCAGCGACTCATCATGGAATTGGATCTATGAAAACCGCAAGGTTATTGACTTAGTTTATTAAAAAATATTGATTAATAAATTAATAAATAAAATATGCAAGAGCAAAGGATCAACAAATTCAATCACCTCCAATGTTAAAGAATTGGGTTCTAAATCATATTACTTAGGCTCTGATAACAAATGTAAGAAATTTCAAAATATGATTATATGAAATTAGAACACCAAGAGATTCAGGCTTACTTCTTGTTGAAGACATGATTCTTGATTTCTTCTTGCTTCTTGTTTGCTCTCTGACGCTCCTGCAAGATCGACAACGATTTACCCTGGTTCACCCAATTTAGGCAATGTCCAGCTTGTTTGTACTATATTCACCTCACCGCCACTCGTTACTAGTCACTCGGTTTACAAGAAAAATATAAATAGGATTAGAAAATCCTAACAGCAGCTATTCATGGGCCCAAGCCCAAACTGCTAAGAAAATTACAATACAACAGAGGCCCACAACAGTACCTAGCCTCTACGGGCCGGGGGGGCGCTTTCCCCCGGACCCCTGCCCGCTCACCTGGGAGCAGGATCCCAGTTGCCTTTCTGTTGACCCCGAGAACTAGGGCCATCATCAACAAGCGAAGTATGAGCCATACCTAACATTCTCCTACTTGGTGAATGCTTTGTGTTTCTTCAATCCCAATGCAGCTGTACACCATTCAAACTTCTCTGAAGTCACTACCTTGGTCAGAAAATCAGCATTCTTGACCTTTGTGTCAACCTTTTCCAGCAATACAACCTTGTCTTCGATCTTCTCTCTGATGAAGTGATACTGTATGCCGATATGCTTGGTCCTCGCATGGAAACCTGGGTTCTTAGCCAAGAAAATGGCGCTTTGACTGTCACATCCAATGATCATCTCTCCTTGTGCAAAGCCAAGCTCTTTGCACAACCTCCGTAACCAAATAGCCTCCTTAACAGCATGTGTCAAGGCCATGTACTCAGCCTCTGTAGAAGATAAAGCAATAATGCTCTCCCTCTTACTCATCCAACTGATAGCTCCGCCAAATGAAGAAACAACATATCAACTTGTAGACCTTCTACTATCAATATCACCTCCCCAGTCAGCATCCACAAAGCATCTCAGTTTTAATAATGTCTGTCCCATTGAGCCCTTCACGCCTTCATAGCATAACCCTAGGTCAGACGTACCACGAAGATAATGGAACACACGCTTCACAGCCGTCCAATGCTCCTTTCCTGGCTTGGACATATACCTGCTCAATACTCCCACTGCTTGAGCAATATCAGGTCGAGTACAAATCATGGCATACATCAGACTCCCAACTGCACTAGCATTAGGAACTGATGCCATCTCTTTTTCTTCTTCAGTCTTGGGATACTGGTCAACCGATAACTTAGAACCAGTAGACATGGGAGTCAACACAAGCTTGCAGTCAGTCATCTTGAATTTCTTCAGAATATCCTCTATACACTTTCGCTGACTTAACCATAATCTTCCTTTGTCACGCTCCCTCTTAATCTGCATACCCAATATCACATTTCCAACACCTAGATCTTTCATTTCAAACTGCTTTGCTAGCAGTCCTTTAACAGTGATGATCATCTTCAAACTGTTTCCAACGAGTAACATGTCGTCAACATACAAATTAAGAATAACAAAGTCACCTTCTAACCTTTTCACATAAACACAGTGATAAACATCACAGCGGTCAAAGCCTAGCTGCACCACATAAGTATCGAACTTCATGTACCACATCCTTGGGGACTGCTTCAGGCCATACAGAGATTTATTCAGCTTGTAGACTAGCTCCTCTTTGCCTCTTGCAATGAACCTCTTTGGTTGCTTCATGAAAATAACCTCCTCCAAATCACCATGAAGGAAAACCGTCTTCACATCCAGCTGCTCCACCTCTAGGTCATATGTACCTGCTACAGACAAAATCAGTCTTATGGAATTTAACTTTGCAACAGGTGAAAATACCTCACCATAATCAACCCCTTCTGTCTGTGAATATCCCTTTGCAACCAATCGAGCCTTGTAGCACTCAATCTCCCCATTGGCACCAACCTTCTTCTTGAACACCCACTTGCAACCAATTGCTTTTCGGTCTGCAGGTAGATTCACCAAACTCCAAGTTTGATTTTCATCAGAGACTTCATCTCTTTTCATAGCTTCCTCCCACTGTTTGCCATCCTCCGAGCTCCTAGCTTGTTTTACAGTGCTCGGATCATCACCTGTAATACTAAATGCACAAACATCATCACTAGCACACAGGATATAATTTTTAGGTGTATACCTCTCAGATAATCTTCTTTCCCTCGTGGATCTCCTCAGCACTGGTGCTTCAACCTCATTCTCGGTTTCAGAAAATTCATCCTCTACCTCGTTATATTCAGCAGCTTCAGAATTCAAATTTCCCAATTCAACCTGTGAGTTTACTGTATCCTCTTTCAAACCCACATCCAACTCCACTGTCTGTGACTTTTCAGGAGCTTCAGGAAAAATTTGATTCAACTTAGATTCCCTGAATACAACGTCTCTGTTGTAAGTTACACTTCTAGTATCCGGATTCCACAACTTATAACCTTTGACGCTATCAGAATATGTTTAAACCCATGACTGCAGCGACTTATCATGGAATTGGATCTATGAAAACCGCAAGGTTATTGACTTAGTTTATTAAAAAATATTGATTAATAAATTAATAAATAAAATATGCAAGAGCAAAGGATCAACAAATTCAATCACCTCCAATGTTAAAGAATTGGGTTCTAAATCATATAACTTAGGCTCTGATAACAAATGTAAGAAATTTCAAAATATGATTATATGAAATTAGAACACCAAAAGATTCAGGCTTACTTCTTGTTGAAGACATGATTCTTGATTTCTTCTTGCTTCTTGTTTGCTCTCTGACGCTCCTGCAAGATCGAAAAAACTAGGATCTTCTTCTGCAGTTCACACCACTCCCTAATCACAACTCTAGATAGGGCAAGCTGTGGAGTGACGGTTTTTCTACACACTGTTGTGAATGCAGAGAGACACTAATCAGTTTACAGATATCTAAACCCAAATCAAAAGGATCACTAATTAATTGGGCTTTATACTGCACCCCTATATGGATCATGACTTAGTCCGTTTTTTATTAAAATAAGAAAAACTATAATTGATTGAAGCCCACAATTATTATAAAAATTTCTAACAGTATCTCGATCGAGCCAATAACCGAATCGGATTTAATAACATTGGTTTTTGGAGTTAGAGACTGCATATTGTTATGTCCTCAGTAGTGGTTTAGTATATGTTCCACATGCTCCCGAAGTTGTAACGCAATTTCATGCTCAAATGTATTTGATTGTTGTTTGTGGTGTAACACGTTAATTTTGAGTGAACGATTAAAATTTTGCAAGTGATCTCATAATATGCTGTCAGGTCTATTAAAGTGGTCATTACGTTTTCTGAAATGCAATATACTTTACATGTGAAAATCCTTTTGATGATTTGTATTTGCGATGACAGGAGGGAATGATATGATTTTATTGTGAGTGCCAATCACGAAAAAATGTTATGGCTGTATTGTGTTTTCTTTTTTCTTTTTTCATTTGGAGATTTTGCACCCGGTTCATCAATTTTTTGATTAATATGATCGAGTCAGGTAAGACTATACTGCCGGCAAAACTCTTTCTCATGGTCTTTACGTTGTAAGTGTCAAGCAGGAAAACATCTTATGGATGTATGATTGAGTCTTTTTCTTTTTTCGAGATTTTTTTCACTGGTTTATTGATTATTTAACTAATCCAGTCTAGTTAGGTAGGACTTACAAAAATAACAAAATTCTTCCAATCAAATTTTTATCATAATTACATATTCATAACTCTAACTCTAACTCTAACTCGGGACTTCTAATTCTTAGCACTCATGCATTTACCGTTAGATACACAACATATCTCCTAAATTTGTGAAGTTTGAATGTAAATCCGTTGAATTTCGGGGTCTGGAAATATGAGGAAACTATCAACCTGTGCAGAACGAGTCCTATATTTCTTGGTATATAAATATGGTATAACTCTTCCAAATGCAATAATACAAGAAAAAGAAGAAGAAAGAAAGCAAATCTTGATTAAAACTAATTAAAAGGATATTACAAAGAAAGAAAGATGCAAACACTGCATTTTGACAAAAGAAAAACCAAGAATTTTTACAAGAACCACAACCTCTAAAGCTAATTAAAAGGAAACCATACAAATCCATGGGACACGACAGAGCAACAGTCTCCAAGAAATCCCAAACAGCTAGCTTACTACAAAGAAAAGTAACTGAACTAGAACAATACAAAAAATTAAGAGACAAGCTAGCCACAACCTCTGAAACTAAGTACAAGAATGCAAAAAACAGCTAGCGTACGTTATGTATGTTTACTTATACCCCTTAATTTGATCTGTTACATTAATTATTGTTCTGCATGTTGTGGTTGTAAACCAAGTCTAGCGAATCCAAGAGGTGAACAGAATATCTACCGTTGTTTAGCATGCTGAGGTTGTAACCCAATTCCAGACGATATCGGATATTGCTGTTTAGCATGCTGAGGTTGTAACCCAATTCCAGACGAGATCGGATATTGCTGTTTTGCATGTTGTGGTTGTAACCCAATTCAGCATGAGATCGGATATTGCTTCTTAGCATGTTTTTGTTTTGGTTGTAAAACAACTCACCACGAGATCGGATATTGCTTCTAATTTGCATGTTGTGGTTGTAACCCAATTCCGCACGAGATCGGATATTGCTGCTTTGTATGTTGTGGTTGAATGAATCTAAGACCAAAACGTCGCCGTCCAAAAGCTTCCCCTGACGTTGAGCATTCAAAACCAGAGTCTCTATTGAGAAAGAAGTAGCCATTCTTGGCATGCAAACAGATAGATGTACAGAGAGAGACAGAGAGAGATATGTATGTAGAAAGAGAAGAGAAAGTTTACTTGTGAGGAGATGAAGTGGTGTGGTATAATTTATAGAATTTGCACCTCACTTAATTAGTCACTTGTTGTTCTGCGTTGATTAGCTGGATTTATTAAATCTAAGATTGAAATTTGATTTTGATTTTGATTTGATTTGATTTGCGTCATAAAGTTATTCTGTTTTTTTATTACCGTTTCAATTATTACAGCTTTTAGGTTTCTTTATTGAAAATTACATGTTTATAAAAAGCTTGCATTTATTACATGCGCTTATTGTATTTATTCTTCATGATTTTCTTTCCTTTTTGTTTGTTTTTTTAATTTTAATGACCTTCATTATTTCCATTAAATGGACATCTGAGGTATGCTCCTGTTAGCACTAAATTATTTATATAATTATTGCATTATTTTATATTATTTTATATCTTTTTGGGTTGACAATTACACGAAAATAGGCTGAAAGAATATGAAATATAGCCCAATTCCAATAAAGGAAGTAACCAAGCCCAAGTTAATTTAATTTTTGCTGATAATTGTAATTATTCATATTTTTTAGGTATTTTTGGAAGAAGGCACATGGATCAAATTTTTTGGAAGAGGGGACAATTCAGAAGCATTGGTTGACAAGAAGATAGACGGCTATTAGCTTTTAGAATTTTTTAGTTTTTAGTTCCTTTTGTGGGTTGTAAAAAATACACAGTTTTAGATTTAGAATTTTTCAATCTTCGTTGTTTTTTTTAGAAAACTTTGAGTGTTGTTAGATTCTGTTTGTTGAAAGCTCAATGTGCTTTTCATTTCTTCTTGAACTCGAAGTGCAATGACGAAGCATCTTCGCTGGAAGGAAGAATCAATGGTGCATGCAAGTGAAGTTTAATATTTTTGTTCCTCGTTTAGGGATCGAAACATTGGTTTGTACGATTAACCTTGATCTTTAATTTTGAATGCATGTTTCTTTTTCTGATATCTCTTATTTGTTGTTTTTAAAAATGGGTTTCTAATTCCTTTCTTTTTCTGGGTTTGTCAAAATGATTGGGTGAAATTTTTGATGTGCATTGTTATTGTTTCTTTTATTTCATTCGTTTGATACTTTCATTTTTTCACTTAAGAAATCCATGGGAATGGGACTTGAGTATTTCAACAAAAGGGAATTGGGAAATGGACTTTTGTTAAGTGTTAAATGAACCCTTTTGTTTAGGAATAATCGGTGTATTCTGATACAAATTTCTATAAAGATTCAAGAAACTTTGGGAAAAGTCTTTCTTGAACCTTATTGTTGAATCTGGAAAGCTTCAGCTAAAATTGCCGTAATAACTCATAAATTAAAATAAACATGCTATAGCAATGTACGAATTTGCAGTAATGCAAATAACTTTTGTCATCAATGAATTGAGATATACTCAGAAGCTTTTAATATTGATAAATCAATTCTTTACTTTTTAGATCAATTTTAATGATTAATAAAAACTATACAAAAATTTCTTGTTATAAAAATAATTAAATTTCAATTCAAGAATCTTTATATCAGAAAAATACAAAGAAAAATAATTCAACCTGTTCCCTAAGGACGATAACTCTTTCTTCGGAAATTACTACCCAACAGCTCCAGGCCTCCAGCAACATTATATATTTTAGGCAATACTTTAAATTAAATAATAAAAAAAAGCTCTTGCAATGGCTGAGGGTGCTCCTCCTCCATGGCTCAATTTTTTTTATTCTTTAATTTTTTTATTTATTTTGAATTTTTTCCAACTCTTCACAGATCTTTTGAATCACATTAAAACTTCTTTGTTAGTCATCGATTCAATCTTATTAATTTATAAAATTTATGTTGTTCTTCAGATCTAAATTTTTTTGTGATTTTTCAATCCATTGACACTGGTAATTTGATAGAAACTGATTCAGAAGGAGAAAATTTATATTACAATAATAAAAACAGAGACTAATGTATATTGACGATGATTTCAAATGCTGTGGTAATTGATTTCAAATGCTTCCGCACCGTTCACCTGGGCAGAGATTAACGATAAAGGGGAAAAATTAGGTATATGGCAGAGGAAGAGAGAAAGGGGAGGAGAGAGAAAGGGTATGGGAGAAAGTGAGAAGAAAAAAAGGGAAAAAAAGATTTATTTTATATCACAAATATGGATTGTTGGATGAGATAGTAATCGAACGGTAACGAAAGGAGTAGGCAAAAGTAGGTAAAATAAGAGTAGGCACAATAACCTATCCCTACTTTAAATTAAATAATAAAAAAAAGCTCTTGCAATGGCTGAGGGTGCTCCTCCTCCATGGCTTATGAATATGCTGGCAATACCGCTGTTTTATTATTTTGTTCTTTGCCTTGTCATTAATTGGCATATAATGGGTAACACATTTGTTATTGGAAAAAAAAAATTAGCTACCCATGCCATAGTAGTAGGAGTGTAAATGGGCTAAGCCGTCCTACAAGGGCCTACGGCCTAGCCTATATTAGGTTAGACTTGAATTATTACTAATAGTAAAATAGAACAGGCTCAAAATTTTAAAAAAACTTATTTAGAAAATAGGTCATAGGCTTTTTTGTACATGTCGGGCCTATAAGCCTCAGGCCGACCTATATCCTATTATTTATTTTAAATAAAATAAATAAAAATTTTAATTTAATAATTTTGAATAAAAAAATATTATTTTAATTATTCATTTAATTGTTGAATTTTTAGCCTTGGATGTCTCTTTGCGAAAGAAGTGGTTGCTGATAAAGCTTCGTCCATAATAGCTGCCATGAATATATATATATATATATATATATATATATATAAGTTTGCCCATGGACTATTTTATGCTTTTTGAACTATACTGAATTTTTCAGTGTCTGGGTTTTCCTTTTTATAGTGTCAGGCAAAAAGCCAATTGTCTAAAAACAAAGAACAGTGAACTGTTATAAAGCACAATATGTGTCTACATGACACAAGACGTGTCATGTAATGTTACTTACATTTCCTTTGAATGTTTTAAGCCTATAATTTCAGTTACTTACAGATAGAATTCTTATAGGACATATATTGCATTGATATATATTTTTCTATAGTGCAACTTAAAACTATTTTAAAGGAGAGTTTTGTCGTCCCTGTTATCTTGTCTATCTCGATTTTATGATGCAACTTAAAGCTGCTTTATGTTGGAAATCGACAACACACAAACCGAAAATGGAAAAGAAAAAGAGAGAGAGAGAGAGAATAGACACAGCGATTTACCCTGGTTCACCCAATTTAGGCTACGTCCAGCTTGTCTGTACTATATTCACCTCACCACCACTCTTTACTAGTCACTCGGTTTACAAGAAAAATATAAATAAGATTAGAAAATTCTAACAGCAGCTATTCATGGCCCAAGCCCAAACTGCTAAGAAAATTACAATACAACAGAGCCCCACAATAGTACCTAGCCTCTACGGGCCGGGGAACGCTTCCCCCCGGACCCCTGCCCGCTCACCTGGGAGCAAGATCCCAGTTGCCTTTCTGCTGACCTCGACAACAAGGGTCATCATCAACATGCGAAGTATGAGCTATACCCAACATTCTCCTACTTGGTGAATGCTTTGCATGTTTCTTCAATCCCAATGCAGCTGTACAGCATTCAAACTTCTCTGAAGTCACTACCTTGGTCAGAAAATCAGAATTGTTGACCTTTGTGTCAACCTTTTCCAGCAATACAACCTTGTCTTCAATCTTCTCTCTGATGAAGTGATACTGTATGCCGATATGCTTGGTCCTCGCATGGAAACCTGGTTTCTTAGCCAAGAAAATGGCGCTTTGACTGTCACACCCAACGATCATCTCTCCTTATGCAAAGCCAAGCTCTTTGTGAAAGAAACTGACCTTGAAGGTCGAGGCATGTGAGAGGGAAAAACAAAATTTTTCGAGCGGAATAACACATACATATCAAGAAACATGCTTTAGGGCATGGATGTTACCTTGTTTGCTTTTCAAAACTGGAGGATGATCAAGATGAGGCTTGAAGATGCAAGCCCTCTAATGTTGATCCACACCACCCTTTGTCAAGACGGAAGAACTCTTCTTCAAGGCCACCAACGAAAACACCAATGGAGGCATGCTATGCGCCCAATGTGTGAAGGAGGAGGCTAGGTCAAGGTGTTTAGAAGAGTGAATATTCAGCAAGAATAGACACAAAAGTGGCGTATGGTTTTCTTTGAAAAAGGCTAGGTTATTTCGAAACTCTCTTAAGAAAAACCTCACAAAAGGAACCCACAAGGAGATGAGAGAATGAGTTAATTAAAATCTAATTTTCTTCACTCAAATAAGGCCCTATATATAGCGCACACTAGGGGGATGAGTGAAGTTGTTGCAAAATTCAAATCTTGTCAACAACCTCCTCTCAGATCCTCATGATATCAAGTGAATATCTCAACAAGAATCTGACTCAACAACCATCATATGGCCAGCCATATGGTGCGCCCCACTTGGCCTCATAACAGTCCAGATACATTGAACAGTTGCATTCAAACTTGAACCAACTGTCTCACTTATTCTCTCAACAAACCAAATCTGACTGGAGCTCATTTGGTTGATCCTATGACCATCATCAGATACCTTAATCAGCGCCCCATATCCTCACTAGAAGATTCTCAAAGATCTCCTCTTGATATTTGGGATTTGTTCCAACAAGATCTTATCTTATCCTTTTGTTATGAAACAACTTTTCATAGCCAATTCAAATTCGAATTCAAACATTTGAATTCAAACGTTCAAATATTCAAATTCAAATTTCAAATTCAAAATTCAAATTCAAATTCAAAATTCAAAATTCAAAATTCAAAATTTCAAATTTCAAATTCAAATTTCAAATTTCAAATTTCAAATTCAAAATTCAAAATTCAAATTTCAAAATTCAAATTCAAAATTCAAAATTCAAATTTCAAATTTCAAATTTCAAATTCAAAATTCAAAATTTAAACATTTGATAATTAATTTAACTAATTAAATTAATTAGTAATGTCTTGGACCATCCAAGCCCATTAACTAACCATGCGCCCTTTTTTCCTTTTGGTGGGCTTCCAAACTTCTTCTTGGGCTAACAACCATTATTAGGCCCAATACCTTTAATGCTATATTGTCATGACAATAAGGTGTTAGTGTGTGACCCATTAGGCCCAACATAGCCACTGACATAAATGGGCTTGGGCCCAATAAGCCAACAACCCATCTAATGACAACACAGAGCACTAGCAATGATTTGTTGCCCCAGAGCTAGTTAGGTTAATGACATAATCATCCTATTACACATATTTGGTTGCCGTATGTATTTCCTTTAGTTTTGGTTACCTTCCCATAAAACCTAGGGTAAGGAAACGTATCAACCCTTGCGGTTTAGGGTAAGCTTTATTCGAAATAGGGAATCTTCAATTTACTGACTCTAAAGGCAGATCATCTCATGATCTCTTTTACTATGCATAGATTCCCGAGTCCCTGTAAATGTCATCCCGATTTCTCCGGTTTACAGATAACCTAATCTCTCACAGAGATCTGACAAATTCCTTCAGCTTATCACCCTAGCCCTGTGCTCTTTCAGGACAAGCCCAACAATATACCTATGAGTCTCCATGTTTCAGGCAGACGAGGTATACAGTCAAAGCATGCCTTCTAGAACACAGTCTAGGTAATAACTTCTGGTCTAAGGAAAGACATACCCAAATATAAAGAGACTACTCTAATGATACTCTCTGTGAGATTTCCTGATGGTATTGTAACTTTAATCCCTTTAACCACCCCAGATCCTCTACATGACATACAAAAGTCCTGTACAAAATAGATAAACTAAATACAATTTTTTACAGAGAAAGCAACCTCACAAGATTACTTAACGTGAGATTTATAAAAGACCTTAATTATACGGCCTGATCCTTTACAAGTAATGCATGTTGAAGTAAATGGAGGGATTGTAACCTGGTAGAAAATCACCACAACCAAGAATAAAAAAATATATTAATAACTGATAACTCCAATACCTCAAAAAGAAATTGTCTCATGCATGGCTCACATCTTGCTTTAAAATATTTATGCCATATTAACAATCAACATTGGTCTTTGAAGGCACTTACTCGACCTGAGCCCCTGCATGTTGGACAAACTTTAGGGTTGGCATCTTGCGGATAGCCCCGCCCATCTGGATTAATATAACGAAAATGATTAACATCAAATGGGATTATCATTGTGTCAAGGGGAACAACATACATACTGGCTCACTTCACTACAAACTGATGTTACGAGGGACAACATTTTACACATCCAGCAGTACATACTTTTGATTATTTCCTCAAAACAGTTCTGCAGCTTATAGAAATTTTTGTTATAGCCACAGATTAACAAGCAATAAATATAAGTAAACCTTGTCCAATGAATTATGTTCATTAGTAATAATTTTCTTCAATTAGGCAAGGGCGAGGGGGGAGGCAGGAAGAGGCTACCCTAGTGTAAATGAAGCCACAGGTCACGCCTAGGTTCTATCATTCAAAACTAGGGTTCATCCATAAGATTTCTCCATGTATGATTCCAATCTAACAGGATTGCATTACTGCTGGTTGCTAATAAGCCTATCTTTTGCTACTTTCATACATAGATGGGAAAATGTAAAACTTCAATACAATAAAATATAGATTTTGTTTAATCCCAATCACCCTCCCCACAAAAAAGAAAGTTCTCACATAAAGTTCTTATTACAATGCAACATACACAAGATTCTACACTAAACTTCGTTCGCAATCGAAATGGATTCTTATGCAGACAATATTTAACCATTTCCTAATGTAATAATAACATATGGAAATAACTAATATACAACTCCAGTATTGACACATATTTCTCCCCAGGGCTTCCCTAATTCCCATAACATGTTAACTTTACTCACTGCAATAATCACAGGGAATTAACGCATCAAACGACACATGTTTGGTGCATCCTCTTGCAGCTTCTGAGAAAGTAAGAGTCAACTCCACCTATTAACAAAGCAATAAGCAAATGGTTAAGCTTGAAAAAGTAGGAACATGTTTCAAACAACAACAGAGAAACAAGGGTTAAGCTGACCTCTATATTTGACGAGAATTGAGTTGCTTCTTCAAATATCTGTCCAGATCAAGAATGTTATGAGATTTCCTAAGAGAATAATTATATGAAATCAATAAAAATGAAGAATGCATACATATATATATATATATATATATATAAAATCAATTCATAAAAGTAAACAATAAGTTTGAGACCAAAATTTACCTCAGAGAACACTTTATGAAATGAATCAGAAAAATGAGAACGATAAGCATTTCTAAACCTTTCTGCATCATCATCACCGTATTCAATGTTCTCTGAACCACGATTACGCATCTTCAGTTGAAAAAGTCATTCATCGTAGAAAATGATGGAAAATAGTTAGTCAATTCAACATCCTATTTAAGAGTGAAGGCTATGAATTAAAGAAATTTTGACCATCTTTACTCAACTTGAAGCTCCTCACCAACCCAACTTAGAGTAACAATTATACCAAATTTGAAATTTTAATAGCATATAGGAAGACCAAAATACCTTGTCATACTCTGCCCTTTTTTTAGAGTCTCTCAATGTCTGAAATTACATAGCAAAAAGGCCAGTTAAAATATCATTCAGTTAATTAATTAGTTTAGACACTAACCAGCCTAGGCAGAAGAAGTGAAGGCTAAAAATGTCAGAAAAAGATGAGATTAATAGATTAATAAAGACCTCATATTCTTCTCTTATATCAAGAAATTTCCTCTTCGAAGATGGATTATTCTTACTTGCATCTGGATGGTACTTTTTAGCAAGCTGCACAAGAGACAAAAGTGTGTCATAATGCAGTATTAGCCAGAAGAAGACCTTTGATTTTCAAATATTGTTGTCAAAGGAGTATGATGACAGAATATATCAAGATTGCAAGCCAAAATGCCCAGGCATACTGTTTTTAGTATGCTCTACGCCCCAAAAGTAGTCATATTAGATTAAACTGCACAAACAAAACTTCTATAAGTAATACCACTTTGACAATATTGTGGGAAATTGTTAAGCATTCACATATTACGTTTTGTGACTTTGAGTAACTATCTTTTGGAAAAAAGAAGAATTCATTATGATGAAGAGAATATAATTACTATGAAGTTGGAAGATAATGGATCCTGATTAAGATAAATGGGAAAAAACTAAAAAAAAATAAAATAAAAAATTATTCCCAAATAGAAGTCAGTCGCTAATCGTATCCCAAATTAGCTGTTGTGACTTTTACTATTTCACAACTAGAAGTTATGTGACAACATCTCATCCTATCATCTAAAGATGAAACTACCTCTCCTATCATTGTCTTTACACTTCACATCATTCAAAAATTATTCCCAGTTGTTGTATCTCTCTGCATGCACGAGATTTCAACTCCAAAATTCAAAGTGATAATGAATCGATTAATCAGCAGCGAGATTAATGCTGATTATGCACAAAAATGTAAATCAACAAGAACAAGGGTCAGCTTGGTTAAGGCACAAACAGAAGAAGAAAAATATATGCTTGCTTAGTACGAGAGTAAAGATGAAGAAACAAAAACGAGAATGGTTAAGGTTTTACATTCCATCCACAGTAAGGTTTTCCTCTCTTAAATGAGATGAAAATGAAGCAAAAACTAGAGTAAAAATATAGTGCTATATTAAACAGAATAACTTTATGATTTCCCTACCTCATAGTGATACTAAATAAATGAGACAACTGCGACTATGAATAGACCATTTAATTTGTCATTGTTGTCACTCCTACCAAGCACGAAGCAATTGGGAATGGAATTTCATCAATCATATTAAAAATGTTCAAGGTGAAAATTGAATTATCCCCATTCCCCAAATGTTGCAATTTTTCAATTAACTCCATCATTACTCTACTCTAACAAGAACAGCTTTGATCAATAGTCACGCACCAAGTGAAATGCCTTCTTTATCTCATCCTGACTGGCAGTTTCAGGAACACCAAGAACTCGATAATAGTCTCGTTCAGCAGCAGAAGAAAATGATGGAACAACAAAAGCATAAAAAGGAAACCAAATGAAAATCTTATCATAGCTGGATATCATTGATAACTTGAAACAAGGTGGTTCATGTTTGACTCAAAACCTGTGGCATGAATATAACGATATCTCAATGGTGTTCTAGGAATTGGAGACTCCTCCGTTTTTGTAAAAAAACTGCAATTCACCAAAGCTGGAAGAACATTTAATTTAACCCAAAACAAGCAACAACAAAAAATCAGAAAAATGGAAATAATAATTAAGATGCAAAAAAGAATGAGAAGTTGGCAACGTGCCTCGTGCGAGTAACAAGGATTGGGAAGACGACAAGAATTTGGTGAACGAATCTCCTTTATCGATTGAGGCCACAGACGAAAGCAAATGGCGCCGATACTGCATTGGAAGAATTGGTGATGAGAACAAGGATAATTGAGAAAATGGAACAATAATTTTGAATGATTTTGGAATTCTTGTTGATTCACTCACTGGCGTTAACCACGTGAACCTTCTCATTTGAGTTAAATGTTCGTGATAGCTGCAAAATTGATAGGGATGAAAGCTTTGAGGTTCCGGTGGATCTAAGGGTTTTAACACATTGGGGTTTAGGTTGGGGCTTAAGAATGTTCTCACGCAGCAGTTTTAGTCCACACCTGGCCAGCTGCGTAAATAGATTGGCGGGCCTACCTTAAATCTGAGCTAGTCGGCTCTATTTGCCTTTTACTTTCAGAAAATTTATTTAAAGAATGAGAAATATTTTTCTCATGTTGTATTGTATGAGACAAATTATCTCATGCAACACATAAAAAAGTGGGTAGGATTCATTTTTTTTCTTTCTCTTTCTTTTTCTCAGTAGGTCTCACTCACTTTTTTGTGTGTTGGAAGAGACAATTTGTCTCATGCAACATGAGAAAAAATATTCCCCTTAAAAAATATGTCATAAATCCACTTAAATCTGGTCTAAAAACCTATATGCTAGCTTTTTGAATTTTTTTAATAATATAATATATTTATTATATATATTATTCACTTAAAGACATTTTATGTCTTATGAGATCATGATTTATAACTCTAATTTGTAAAGTAATAGGATTGATGTTATTTTAAAAATAATAAAAATTTATTTAAAAAATAATATTAAATTAAATTAGTAAAAAAATGCAAATATATATATATATATATTCATATTTGCAGCCTTGCAGGTACAGTGTCATGCAACTACTACAGACAAGATAAATGGTGTGCATGACAACCATTTCATTCCCTACTATTGTGTTTGATAACACAACAAATAATATAATAAAAAATAATTCCTATTAAATATAAAAAAATTTCAGATCATCACTTTCATTTCCATGTTGTATGGTTGTGGTGGTGGTGGTGGTGGTGGCGACAGCGGTACGGTAGTGGTGGTGGCAGTGACGTGGTGATGATAGTGGTGACGATTGTGACGGTAGTGGTGGGGATGGTGGTGGTAATGGCGGGGATGGTGGAGGTGGAGGTGACGGCAGTGGCTGCACCAATGGTGGTGGGGATGGTGGTTGGTGGCAGCGGCCACAATGGTAGCGGTGGCATGGTGATGGTTCAGATCATCACTTTCATTTCCATGTTGTGTGGTTGTGGTGGTGGTGGCGACAGCGGTACGGTAGTGGCAGTGACGTGGTGATGATAGTGGTGACGATTGTGACGGTAGTGGTGGGGATGGTGGTGGTAATGGCGGGGATGGTGGAGGTGGAGGTGACGGCAGTGGCTGTACCAATGGTGGTGGGGATGGTGGTTGGTGGCAGCGGCCACAATGGTAGCGGTGGCATAATGATGGTGGTTGTGATGGCGGTGGCTGCGACGGTGATAGTGGTGGTAGGTGAAGGCATGGCTGAGACGATGGTGGTGGTGGTTGGTGGCGGTGGCGGCGGCGGCGGTAGTGGCTGCGGCAATGGTAGTGGTGGTTGGTGATAGTGGTGGTGATGGTAGCGGTTGCGTCGTGGTGATGGTAGTAGTGGCAGTGGCAGTGGCGTGGTGATGGCGATGGTGGCGGACGCGGTGACGACGATGATGGTGGTGGTGACGGTGACAGTGATAGTGGTGATGGTGATGGTGATGGCGGCGTGGTAATTGTGGTGGTGGTGACGGTGGCATGGTAATAGTGATGGGTGGATGTGGTGGTAATGGTGGCGGTGGCATCGTGGTAGTGGGGGGAGGTGACGACGGCACTAGTGGTACGACTGCGGCGGCGACGATCGTGGCGGTGGTCATGTCGGGATGATGGTGGTGGTGGTGGTGATGGTAGAGGTGGAGAGTGATTGAGAGAGATAAGTGTTTCTCGTTTTGTGCCTGGGAACAAATAAATAGAAACTTTCTGATTCTTTTTTTTGTTCCCTTGCACAAAAATTAAACCAGTTTATCCCGGGAACAAAAAAATAAACTGGTTTTACTAAACGAGTTTTCTATCCATTTTTCCCGGGAACATAAATTAAAAAAAAAATGATTCCGAACAGGTTATCATGCATACCCAAAGTCATTAAATATTTTGTCTCTTCAACTTTTATTACTAATATTTAACTTGTCTTTTCTTTGTAGGAAAAAAAATTAGTCCTCTTGCATGATGAATCCAAAGCCCATACACACACAATATATATATATATAGGGGTAGGATCTCTTGACACCGATGTTAAACTTGTGTGTGTTAGGAAAATTTTCAATGAAAAAACATTGGTTACAAGTGTTGCTGATGTTAATGTTAAAGTGTTGCATGAAAAAACATCATGTGTTCCTTAACTCTCTCATTTTGATAAATTTATTCTATAATGATTGAAACTGTTGATATTCCTTGTAAATAGAATAGGAAACATATTATGTGCTTGCTGTATTTGGTTTAGTCAATCCCTGAAACTACGGAATTTAATTGTGTATACTGTAATTATAAATTCATGAGGTTTAGAGAGGATTCCTCTCAAGTCATTCATATGAGAAGATCACTTATTCAGGTCTTAAAAAAGAGAGGAGGGATTTTGGGGTGGGGGGGTGGGATGCCAAACTTCTGTGTCATTCGAAATTCAATTTCATAGTGGAACAAAAAGACTATACTGATGAGGTTGACTCAACTGACAATATCAAACAGAGTCGATAACAAGGTCTCAGGTTCAAGTCCTATTAGTGAACTTTCTTTGGTAAGTCATCTATAAGTATCATTGTGATCCCTTACTAAAGCTTGTAGCATGCCCTCATCTTGAAATGGACCAACCTTGGCCCCTCTAAACTTTTCTTTACTTAAAAAACAATTATACTAACAAAGTAAATCTTAGCTTACTGCTTACTTTTACTTGCATCTTCCCCGATAAAGTAGGCACCTCAACTTTGCCACCTAGAATAGCCTGAAAAAGTTAAAACATTACGCTACATTGGAAGAATGGCGCCGATACTGCTTTGGAAGAATTGGTGATGAGAACAAGGATAATTGAGAAAATGGAACAATAATTTTGAATGATTTTGGAATTCTTGTTGATTCACTCACTGGCGTTAACCACGTGAACCTTCTCATTTGAGTTAAATGTTCGTGATAGCTGCAAAATTGATAGGGATGAAAGCTTTGAGGTTCCGGTGGATCTAAGGGTTTTAACACATTGGGGTTTAGGTTGGGGCTTAAGAATGTTCTCACGCTGCCGTTTTAGTCCACACCTGGCCAGCTGCGTAAATAGATTGGCGGGCCTACCTTAAATCTGAGCTGGTCGGCTCTATTTGCCTTTTACTTTCAGAAAATTTATTTAAAAAATGAGAAATATTTTTCTCATGTTGTATGAGACAAATTATCTCATGCAACACATAAAAAAGTGGGTAGGATTCATTTTTTTCTTTCTCTTTCTTTTTCTCAGTAGGTCTCACTCACTTTTTTGTGTGTTGGATGAGACAATTTGTCTCATGCTATATATATATATATATATATATTCATATTTGCAGCCTTGCAGGTACAGTGTCATGCAACTACTACAGACAAGATAAATGGTGTGCATGACAACCATTTCATTCCCTACCATTGTGTTTGATAATTGTGTTTGATAATTGTGTTTGATAACACAACAAATAATATAATAAAAAATAATTCCTATTAAATATAAAAAAATTCGGATCATCACTTTCATTTTCATGTTGTGTGGTTGTGGTGGTGGTGGTGGTGGTGGTGGTGGCGACAACAGTACGGTAGTGGTGGTGGCAGTGACGTGGTGATGATAGTGGTAGTGGTTGTGACGGTAGTGGTGGGGATGATGGTGGTAACGACGGGGATGGTGGAGGTGGAGGTGACGGCAGTGGCTGCGCCAATGGTGGTGGGGATGGTGGTTGGTGGCAGCGGCCACAATGGTAGCGGTGGCATGGTGATGGTGGTTGTGATGGCATCATGGTGGTGATGGCAGTGGCTGCGACGGTGGTGGTGGTGGTAGGTGACAGTGGTGGTGGTGGTGGTGAAGGCATGGCTGAGACGATGGTGGTGGTGGTTGGTGGCGGTGGCGGTAATGGCGGCCGCAATGGTAGTGGTGGTTGGTGACAGTGGTGGTGATGGTAGCGGTTGCGTCGTGGTGATGGTAGTAGTGGCAGTGGCAGTGGCAGTGGCGTGGTGATGGCGATGGTGGCGGAGGCGGTGACGACGATGATGGTGGTGGTGACGGTGACAGTGATAGTGGTGATGGTGATGGTGATGGCGGCGTGGTAATTGTGGTGGTGGTGACAGTGCCATGGTAGCAGTGATGGGTGGATGTGGTGGTAATGGTTGCGGTGGCATCGTGGTAGTGGGGGGAGGTGACGACGGCACTAGTGGTACGACTGCGGCGGCGACGATGGTGGCGGTGGTCATGTCGGGATGATGGTGGTGGTGGTGGTGGTGATGGTAGAGGTGGAGAGTGATTGAGAGAGATAAGTGTTTCTCGTTTTGTGCCTGGGAACAAATAAATAGAAACTTTCTGATTCTTTTTTCTGTTCCCTTGCACAAAAATTAAACCAGTTTATCCCGGGAACAAAAAAATAAACCGGTTTTACTAAACGAGTTTTCTATCCATTTTTCCCGGGAACATAAATTAAAAAAAAAATGATTCCGAACAGGTTATCATGCATGCCCAAAGTCATTAAATATTGTGTCTCTTCAACTTTTTTTATTAATATTTAACTTGACTTTTCTTTGTAGGAAAAAAAATTAGTCTTCTTGCATGATGAATCCAAAGCCCATACACAATATATATATATATATATAAGGGTAGGATCTCTTGACACCGATATTAAACTTGTGTGTGTTAGGAAAATTTTCAATGAAAAAACATTTGTTAAAAGTGTTGCTGATGTTAATGTTAAAGTGTTGCATGAAAAAACATCATGTGTTCCTTAACTCTCTCATTTTGATAAATTTTTTCTATAATGATTGAAACTGTTGATATTCCTTGTAAATAGAATAGGAAACAGATTATGTGCTTGTTGTATTTAGTTTAGTCAATCCCTGAAACTACGGAATTTAATTGTGTATACTGTAATTATAAATTCATGAGGTTTAGAGAGGATTCCTCTCAAGTCATTCATATGAGAAGATCACTTATTCAGGTCTTAAAAAAGAGAGGAGGGATTTGGGGGGTGGGATGCTAAACTTCTGTGTCATTCGAAATTCAATTTCATAGTGGAACAAAAAGACTATACTGATGAGGTTGACTCAACTGACAATATCAAATAGAGTCGATAACAAGGTCTCAGGTTCAAGTCCTATTAGTGGACTTTCTTTGGTAAGTCATCTATAAGTATCATTGTGATCCCTTACTAAAGCTTGTAGCATGCCCTCATCTTGAAATGGACCAACCTTGGCCCCTCTAAACTTTTCTTTAATTAAAAAACAATTATACTAACAAAGTAAATCTTAGCTTACTGCTTACTTTTACTTGCATCTTCCCCGATAAAGTAGGCACCTCAACTTTGCCACCTAGAATAGCCTGAAAAAGTTAAAACATTACGCTACATTGGAAGAATGGCGCCGATACTGCTTTGGAAGAATTGGTGATGAGAACAAGGATAATTGAGAAAATGGAACAATAATTTTGAATGATTTTGGAATTCTTGTTGATTCACTCACTGGCGTTAACCACGTGAACCTTCTCATTTGAGTTAAAGGCTTGTGATAGCTGCAAAATTGATAGGGATGAAAGCTTTGAGGTTCCAGTGGATCTCAGGGTTTTAACACATTGGGGTTTAGGTTTGGGCTTAAGAATGTTATAATGCAGTCGTTTTAGTCCACACCTGCTAGCCAGCTGCGTAAATAGACTGGCGGGCCTACCTTAAATCTGATCTGGTCGGCTCTATTTTCCTTTTACTTTCAGAAAATTTATTTAAAAAATGGGAAATATTTTTCTCATGTTGCATGAGAAAAATTATCTCATGCAACATATAAAAAAGTCGGTAGGACTCATTTTTTTCTCTCTCTTTTTCTCAGTAGGTCTCACTCACTTTTGTGTAGGGCTGTGCATGGGTTAGGTCGGGTCAGGTTTTTGTGCCGACCCGACCCGACCCGACTTGCTTTTATGGGTCAGGTATTTTGACCCGACCCAGTTTATTTAATCCAAGTCAGGTTTGACCCGATTTGAATATTTCTTGAACTGGTTCAGAACTGGATCAGGACTGACCTGAATTGGTTTTTAAAGTGGGTCTGACTTGGTTTCAAAATTTGGTCAAATCCGACCTGACCCACTTTTGACTTGGTTTCAAAACTTATTTTTTTTTATAGTTATTGATTTAATTTTCAAACTCGTGAATTTAATTATTTATTTATTTTAAAATATATAAATTATATAATAAATTTAATATTTGTTGAATAAATAAAGGAATGTAAAATTTGTAGCAAAAAAGTTATTTAACTTTAAAATCCAAATACCATATTTTATCAAAAAAATCTTAAATGCTAAAAAGTATTTTTTTTAAAAAAATTATATGATCTGCAATTCAAATTAATGAAATTTATATTATCTTAATTAAATTTATATTATCTTAAATGCTAAATTAAACATTGGAATTCAAAGATCAACAACAAATAAAAGCACAAGATAATTTATATAATCTTATAAACTTGCAATCTTTGAAGCAAAGGTTCAAATCCACAATTGCAAATAAGGATGTAAACATATCCAGGTCTCAACGGGTGTTATAAGGCCTTTTCAAGAGTGTTCCTGCTTGAATTAATAGATCATATAACCCCCATTTTGTACCCTTCTCATCCAGATTCCCTGAGTCAAAACCAAATAACCAAATCAGCACCCAAATTTGTAAACGCAAGTGATATATAACTAGCAATATTGTATAATATATAATATCAGATATATCAGCCAATGCCCCCTGTAGAATTGCAATAATAAATTATTATTATTATATATATAACTGTAATATCCTTTTTTTCCTACGTAAAGAAGCTGCCATACAAATTAACAATTATGGTATCTGTATCTCAGAAATCCTGATTTTTTTATTTATTTTTATTTATTTTGTGTGGGTGGTTTGAGTAAATGGTTATTGTTTTATTAACAGAAACGTTACTCAGTTCCAGACCTCATAAAGGCAAACTTTCGTCGCCACCATTTATTTGTCTATTACATATAGATCTCAAATAGAGAATAAAAAATACAATAATAGTATTATATATTATTATTGTCACACCCTGTTACATGTATGCAAATGAAACTATGAAAGTAACTTGTGAAACAGGTATCAAGATGAGCATCAATAGTTCACACATTTATATACACATGGAAGTAGACCGAGGGGATATGTGATCTATCAGATAATGGGAGGAGGAAAACAAAAAGAGCAGATACAGTGAAAACCAGGCACACATGTTCACCTTAATAATATCTGAGCTAGTAAGACAATGTTCATTAAGATCACATGACGCAGAGAAAAAGAAACAGAAAGAGCAGAGAGAGCATTTGACCTTAATTACCAAGTTTGAAGAAGTTCATCATGATGAGCTTTCAACTGAAATTGTACTTTACTAATGTTACCCTGTACATAGGAGTAAAAATTGGAGAGTTCAGATGGTCATCTCCCTTAAGTTTACTATGTTCAATGTTCAATTAAATTTGCTAGCGGTCTAAGAATAAGAGGTCCTAGAGAAAATGCTTATAATAGTTTGAAGCTAACCATTCCTACTCTAAGGTCACTTTGTTTAATTTTTAAGCATTTAAAAATATCAGTAATTCAATTGACATATATATAAATACACACACATAAGTAAAAGATACATACATACATACATGAGTCATTTATGTTGTTTATGCATAGCCTCATTGTCTAGAAATTTGCATTGCAGGTCAGGACTTGACGGGTTTGGCTGGGAGCCCTGCATATGTTGCACCAGGAGTGTTGTTGGGTAGATACTCAGAAAAGGCGGATATATGGAGTGCTGGAGTGCTCCTGCATGCTCTGTTGGTTGGTGTTCTTCCATTTAAAGGGGATTCACAAGAAGCAGTTTTTGAGGCTATTAAGAATTCCAAGCTAGATTTCCAAACCGGGATGTGGGAATCAATATCTAAACCTGCACGAGATCTTGTTGGGAGAATGCTGACAAGGGATATTTCAGCAAGGATAACAGCTGATGAAGTACTTAGTAAGTTTATGATAGATTATTAATGTTTTGTAGCGTGCTTTATCTCTCTTCCTCAATGATGAATACACCAAAGACTAGTTGTATTTGGTCTGATTTTTTGTTTTTTAATCTTGAAATAATTAAAATTAGAAATTTCCAAGTTTTGTTGAAAAGTATCTTTGCCTTTCACATGAATTCTTAATAATTAGAAGGATTGCCTTGTTTTGGTTGGGATAACAGTGGGAATCTGTTAATTCTCACTTACTTTTGTTAGTTTTTATTATGTGTTCTTCTTGTTGAGGCTCTCTTTTTCTCCCTAATGTTTTTAAACAGGAAATAAAATGACAGTACTTTTAAGTTTTAAGAACTGTTCGATTGTTTGCATGTTAAATTAATATTATGTGGTTCAATTTCAGGACATCCATGGATATCTTTCTACACAGAACGTACATTGAAGATCCTGCCCGTTGAATCAAAGTTGAAGCACCAAAATGGAGCTGCTTGCCACAACTTTGTTGCTGCACCTGAACCTAGGTTAGGAAGAAACAGGATGGATGATGGGTTCCTTAATGAGGTTTCAAGCCTTTCAATGCTTTTTCTTATATAATTTGACGATATTCATTTTTTTTTCTTACTAGTTCATTATTTTTCTTACCTAATTTGACCATGTTGATTTTTTTATTCCATAACATGTAATTTGTTATTCCCATGGGATTGGCGGTATCAGATTGATCAAAGTTAAGAGCAATATTAAAAAAAAAACTTTTTATCTTTCTTTCTTTATTTTTTAACTTTTCAAAAATTTTAAAAATAGCAGAGGTGAAGATTAACGACCCGTTTGAATGAATTTTTTTTTTCAAAAATTGCATTTTATAAGTTAAAAGATATATTTTTCACTATAAGTTATTTTAGATTTCTATTATAAAAAAAGCAAAAATTACAGTTACTTATATAATTATATATAATAAATAAAATTTACTGAAATGTAGCTGGGGCTCCGACCCTACCTAAGCATAATGTGGTTCCGCCACTGATGGGCAAGAAAACAAAAAAAAAACCGTCTAACGTCCAAAAGAATGGCTCCACACAATGGCGGAGCCAGAATTTAACTTTAGTTGGGGCAAAAAATTTGACATGTCAAACATTTATCATAATTACACATACCTTTTATTTTTTAATAATATAATATATGATGATTTATATTATTCATTTAAAAACATATTCTGAGATCAATTAGAATAATGTTTGGTTCATTACTTATTATGTTGTGGGAGGAAAGTGAAATTTTATGTTTGAAATGTTTGTCGAAAAAGTTAGTGCATTTTTATATGTTTGCTCTGATATATAATCAACGACAATTAGGCTGCGCATGACAATCATTCTGATTCCTGACACTGTTTCTGAAAAGGAATGATTCTTTTCTATTTCTGTGCCTTGGAACAATTCTGAGAATCAGAATTACGTTTGTTAACATATTTTCTTTTTATTCCGAGAATCAGAATTACGTTTGATAACACATTTTTTTTTATTCCGATAATCAAAATTACGTTTGATAACACAATAAAAATCTATTTCTTTACTTTTGTTTATAGATTTCATCAACTGTATAAAATTGCAAATGACAATAGATTTTAACCGAAATACCAAATTTTATATTTAAAAAATTATATAAAAATTTATAATATTTTATTATATAGTTTTTTTACGACAATTCACATTTTTAACTATTATTTTTCAATCGTCTTCACAATTCACATTTTTTTTTCTCATTCCCTTGACCATTTTATTTTTTAATATCATATGCTAATATATAGTTGTCGGGATAGGATATTGTGACACCCAAGTTATGTTACACCCATGTGACACCCAGTCAATCTCACCGTTAGATCGCTTATGTTGATCCAACGGTTATATTTATTTCCATCTTTGTATGATCATGATTTCCCAAATTTAATATTTTATATTTATTTCTACCTTTGTATGGTTATGATTTCCCATATTTAATGCTTTCACTTTAAATTTAGGAAATCATGACCATACAAAGATGGAAATAAATATAACCGTTGGATCAACATAAGCGATCTAACGGTGAGATTGACTGGGTGTCACATGGGTGTAACATAACTTGGGTGTCACAATATCCTATCCCATAGTTGTCATGCCTTAACCTCATCTTTGGATTGAGAGGAGAAAATGGAAAAAAGTTTTTAAAGTTTCAAATCTTTTCTCAATTGACTCAAGAGAAGAAAAATAAAGCAACTAAAATAATAGAAATCAAAAATTAAAAAAATTAGCGTCATCTCTTTCTTAATCTTTTCTCTCATTTTCTTCCATGTCATTAAAAATTTATTAGGGCCGTTTGGATGAATTTTTCTCTCTCAAAAAGTTGTCTTTCTTCAGAAAAAAAAAGCATGTATGAAAAAATATGTTTGGACGCCTGCTTTTAAAAAAAAGCAAAAGTCATAAAAAAAGTCAAAAATCTATTTATTTTTTTAAACTGAAAATTTTAACTTCTAAAAATAACATAAGTCAAATATTTTTTCAAAAACTAAATATTTTTTAAAAATCTAAATAACTTTAACTTTTATAAAAAGCACTTCTAAAATAAGTAAGGTATAATTTTTTTTTGAAAACTCATCCAAATAAACACTTATTCTCGTAGAAGTGAAACAGAGCACTTTTATTATTATTGTGAAGGAATGGAAACACCCATTATCAAGTATATATTATTTTATTTTTAAAAAATTCCTGATATGAATTAAGATAAATCAATTAAAGGAAATTCAAGAAAAACAAAGTGAGGTATTGGATGAAGGAAATTCCTAAGATAGAAATTAAATAGAAATTAGGGAACAAATTAGGGAGAAAGTCAAGAAGAATATCAGAAAATTATGTAAGGAAAAAAGTCCAGTTTCGTTAATATGATGACAATATTGAATGGTAATTAACCTGGTATTGACCAATCATAAAGGGAGAATAAATACCAATGATTTTCAGAATTCAAATTTGAATTACCATTTCAAAATCCAAGTTAAAGTTATTTATTAGTATTTTATAACAACTCCTACTTTATGCATGTTCAATGTTAATATGATGACAATATTGAACGGTAATTAATATGATGAAAATGAGAAATGTGTGTAAGGAAAAAATCCAATTTGTTATTCCCATGGGATTGGCGTATCAGATTGGATCAAAGTTAAGAGCAATATTACAAAAAAAGCTTTTTATCTTTTTTTTTTTAACTTTTCAACAATTTAAAAAATAGCAGAGGTGAAAATTAAGGACTTGTTTGAATTTTTTTTTTCTTTCAAAAACTGCATTTTTAAGGAAAAAAATATTTTTCACTATACGTTAGTTGCGATTTCTATTTTAAAAAAAGCATAAATTGCAAAAAAGTCAAACATTTATGTGAAATTTGTTGACTATTGAATGGTAATTAATATGATGAAAATGAGAAACGTGTGTAAGGAAAAAAGTCCAATTTCGTTAATATGATGACTATTAAATGGTAATTAATCTGGTATTGAACAATATAAAGAAGGGAATAAATACCAATAATTTCCAGAATTCAATATTTGCGTTACCATTTCAAAATCCAAATTAAAGTTATTCATTAGTTTTTTAAAACAGTTCCTACTTTATACACGTTCAATGCTTTTTCTTATATAATTTGACGATATTCATTTTTTTTCTTACTAGTTCATTATTTTTCTTACGCACGCAGGAGAACATAAACTGGAACATCCTATATTATATTAAAGGAAACAACGTTAGCTAAGCAAAAAGAGTGTGAAGAGTACCCGTCTTCTTTCTTTCTTTTTTCTATGCTTGTCGTTCGCGCATTCCCCTAAAACTTTGATAGCAGATTTTTAGGGTTTCAGTCCCTGATTGAGAAACTACGTCGTAATAGTTTCCCAATTTGTGACTTTTTTCTCATTGCTTATACTCTCCGCAACGCATTACAGGATCATTGGTTGGGATTGCGAAGGTTTGTTTCTTTTTCTTTCTATGTTCTGGCATCTTCTTTTCTTGTCTTGCAGGGGTCTCGTGATGTGATGGCGCTTTTTGGCGCCATTACGTTGCGAGAAAGCTTCGGGGTTCGATTTACTTTCTTGAAGTTTAATATTTGTGTTTGGATGCTTTCCTTGTGGTTTTGCGTTCATTCATGATCAATCTGACTAGAATTCGTTGACTGATCTTTCTCTATTTTGACTGCAGAATTGTGTCTTGCGGCAAAAATCGGATTTTGCACACTGGGTACGTGATCAACACAAAGATTGGTGTTGCGTTGGTACTTTACTGATAGATGCTATGAGGATGAAAAGGAAAGGAAGTGAGTGTGACGAGTCCTCGAAATTGACTGACATTTTGAGATCCAATCATGGGTCTCCGTCGTCCAATTTTGAGACCCATTATTCGATGGAAGATTGTTCGAGGTTGAAGAAGAGGTGTAGAGAAAATACTAAGATAGACTCAGCTGGTTCCTACAAGAGTAGGGTGGCGGGTTTTGCCACTGCTCCTCCTTGTGGGACATTGTCTCTGATGACCGCGGGAAGAGGCCTAAAGAGGAAGATAGGTTGCATTGACGTGGCTACCCAGATGGGGAGGAAGAACAAGATTGAAGATGATTATGTTACTGGGGTGAGGATCGGGCAAGGAAAGTATGGATCTGTTTCGTTGTGTAGGTCTCTTGTTGGCGGCGCGGAGTATGCGTGTAAGACTCTGAAGAAGGGGGATGAGACTGTTTACAGGGAGGTGGAGATAATGCAGCACTTGTCTGGGCATCCTGGGGTTGTGACTCTGCTGGCAGTGTATGAGGAAGCTGATTGCTCTCATCTGGTGATGGAATTGTGCTCTGGGGGAAGACTTGTCGACCAGATGTTTAGGGAGGGCCCTTGTTCTGAACAGCGGGCTGCTAATATACTTAAGGAAGTGATGTTTGTCATCAAGTATTGTCATGATATGGGAGTTGTGCACAGAGATATCAAGCCTGAGAATATTCTGCTTACTGCTTCGGGGGAAATAAAGCTTGCTGATTTTGGCCTGGCCATGAGAATTTCTAAGGGTAATATGTTAAACCTGTTTGGATGATCTTCTTTTTTTGTTATCCTATGGTATATATATGTGCTAACTTCTATGAATAGAATCCTTACACAACCGGCCTTGTGTAAAATTCCATCCTAGTCATTCTGTTAATAAAAAATGTCTAGGCAAGTTTGAAGAAGTTCATCAAGATGAGCTTTCAACTGAATTGTACTTTACTAATGTTACCCTGTACATAGGAGTAAAAATTGGAGAGTTCAAATGGTCATCTCCCTTAAGTTTACTATGTTCAGTATTCAATTAAATTTGCTAGCGGTCTAAGAATAAGAGGTCCTAGAGAAAATGCTTATAATAGTTTGAAGCTAACCATTCATACTCTAAGGTCACTTTGTTTAATTTTTAAGCATTTAAAAATATCAGTAATTCAATTGACATATATATAAATACACACACATAAGTAAAAGATACATACATGCATACATGAGTAATTTATGCATAGCCTCATTGTCTAGAAATTTGCATTGCAGGTCAGAACTTGACGGGTTTGGCTAGGAGCCCTGCATATGTTGCACCAGAAGTGTTGTTGGGTAGATACTCAGAAAAGGCGGATATATGGAGTGCTGGAGTGCTCCTGCATGCTCTGTTGGTTGGTGTTCTTCCATTTAAAGGGGATTCACAAGAAGCAGTTTTTGAGGCTATTAAGAATTCCAAGCTAGAGTTCCAAACCGGGATGTGGGAATCAATATCTAAACCTGCACGAGATCTTGTTGGGAGAATGCTGACAAGGGATATTTCAGCAAGGATAACAGCTGATGAAGTACTTAGTAAGTTTATGGTAGATTATTAATGTTTTGTAGCGTGCTTTATCTCTCTTCCTCAATGATGAATACACCAAAGACTAGTTGTATTTGGTCTGATTTTTTGTTTTTTAATCTTGAAATAATTAAAATTAGAAATTTCCAAGTTTTGTTGAAAAGTATCTTTGCCTTTCACATGAATTCTTAATAATTAGAAGGATTGCCTTGTTTTGGTTGGGATAACAGTGGTGGGAATCTGTTAATTCTCACATACTTTTGTTAGTTTTTATTATGTGTTCTTCTATGTGGTTGAGGCTCTCTTTTTCTCCCTAATGTTTTTAAACAGGAAATAAAATGACAGTACTTTTAAGTTTTAAGAACTGTTCGATTGTTTGCATGTTAAATTAATATTATGTGGTTCAATTTCAGGACATCCATGGATATCTTTCTACACAGAACGTACATTGAAGATCCTCCGTTGAATCAAAGTTGAAGCACCAAAATGGAGCTGCTTGCCACAACTTTGTTGCTGCACCTGAACCTAGGTTAGGAAGAAACAGGATGGATGATGGGTTCCTTAATGAGGTTTCAAGCCTTTCTTCATCATCTGAAAGTTGCAATTCAGAATATCATGATGTTTGTGTGTGGATTGATGCACTTGCCAATGCAATTTCACATGTAAGGATATCTGAACCAAAGAGGAGCAAGTTGTGGGCAGTTCCAATTCATCAGCAAGGTTTATATAACATGAGGGCTAACCTCTGTAAAGCATTTTGACCTACTGACAGGTTGACACCCCATAAACCACTATCTCTGCTGCTTTAGCTGGGGTTTTATAGTATACTTTGCCCAACACATTCTACAGTTGGCAAAAGTGGATTACATTTTTTTCCTCTAAATAATGATTACTGAGAAAACTCAGCTAGTTGTACAGAACCTGTGAATATGATATTAGTGTGTCACTGCATGTTTTTGCTCTTGCTGGAGCATGATAAATAGAATGCTATGATTTCACTTCAGTGAAAACTTGACCTACTCATATGTTTTTTTGGAAGATTTTAATCCGAAACCATGAGTGCATAAGCGTATGTTATCCCTCCCATAACGCTGCATGTGTACTTATTTAGTGTTGGCAATTTGTATTTCAAGACATACTTTTTTGTACAGATGGTAGCGAGGAGTTTGACCTTGAGTCAATTATATATAGCAATGGCGTTTACTTTGAAAATGGAGTTGACAGCTGCTTGCTTATTTTCACTGAAAAAAAAGGAAAAAAAAGTACTTCTACTTGTGTTTAGAAGAGGCGAATCTTAACTACCAGGGGATAGATTTTAAAAGGCTATAAAATTTAGATTCTTTATCTGTTAAGGTGAGGTTAAGGGGTAATCGAGATAATAGGTAGGAACATATTTAGGAAGAGGGTATAGCTGAAAAAGGAAACATTAGATAATTCAATCCAAACCGAAAAAAATTGGATTGGATCGGATCGGATCGGATCGGATTTGAAAACAAATTAAAACCGAATGCATGATTATATGATTAAACCGAAGGGATTGGATCGGATGAATTTTGCTTCCAAAATCGATCCAATCCAGACCGCGAACACCCCTAGTGAATCATATGCTCGGAAAAAGAAAGAAAAGGTGCATATGCTTTGGAATATTTTTTTAACGAAGAAGGTAATTTATTATTTAGATCTCTCATGAGTCATGATGATTAGGATTGGCTCATAAAATGCTAGATTGAAATTAATGTTAAACAAATTTGTTTATTATTAGTTAAAAGAATAGAAAAATATGTAATCATAATAAATTAATTCTAGATTGTAGTAAAAATCATCAAAACATAACCAATCACCAAACTGAATTAATAATTTTTATAAATATAATCAAAACAATTAGTAATTCATGAAAATTGTGAATTTAAAAAAGTTTAAACCCAAAGTTTCTGGTTAGCTCATTACAAGTTGAGAGAAAAGTAAATTAATATGGATTGAATTTTGGTAACTTAAACCAGATTAATTGATAAGTCATGACTCAATTTAACAACTCCGGTATCAATTTAACAACTCCGGTATCGAGGTATAAGTGTTTACCCTCCTTTCGCTTTGAGTCAACTATGTATTGTGGTAAAATAAGAATAAAAATTTCATGGATATATCTTAAACATAATTTACTAATAAAATTGATTCATGAATTTTTGCCCTCATTTTTACTCTCATGGCTCAAAGTATTCCGATCAAATCAGGAAAAAAGAGAGGGATTTAGTGTGTCCTTTTAAAGGACGTAAATTATGTCCTTTTAGACATAAATAGTTTTGTCAATAAAGAGAGGACAAATGATATATTTTAATTAAAATACGAGATAATTCTCTTTTTGTTTTTATTAGAAGAATGGGATGATTCTCTATAATTTAACCTTATATTTGGATTGAGGGGAGACAAGGGAAGAAAGTTTTTAAAGTTTCAAATCTTTTATCAATTGACTGAAGAGAAAAAAAAATAAAGGAACTAAAATAATAGAAATAAAAAATTAAAAAAATTAGCGTCATCTTTTTTTTTAATCTTTTCTCTCATTTTCTTCCATGTCATTAAAAAATTATTAGGGCCTCTTTAGATGGGTTTTTCTCTCTTCAAAAGTTGTTTTACTTCAGGAAAAAAAAAGCATGTATGGGAGAAATATGTTTGGACGTCTACTTTTAAAAAGAGTAAAAGTCATAAAAAAAAGTTAAAAATCTTTTTTTTTTAAATGAAAATTTTAGCTTCTAAAAATAACATAAGTTAAAACACAAATATTTTTTCAAAAACTAAATATTTTTTAAAAATCTAAATAACTTTAACTTTTATAAAAAGTACTTCTAAATGGGAACACCCATTTATCAAGTATATATTATTTTATTTTTTAAAAATTCCTGATATGAATTAAGAGAAATCAAATAAAGGAAATTCAAGAAAAAACAAAGTCAGGTATTGGATGAAGGAAATTCCTAAGATAGAAATTAGGGTGAAGATTAACGACCCGTTTGAATGAATTTTTTTTTCAAAAATTGCATTTTATAAGTAAAAAGATATATTTTTCACTATAAGTTATTTTAGATTTCTATTATAAAAAAAGAAAAAATTACAGTTACTTATATAATTATATATAATAAATAAAATTTACTGAAATGTAGCTGGGGCTCCGACCCTACCTAAGCATAATGTGGTTCCGCCACTGATGGGCAAGAAAACAAAAAAAAAAACCGTCTAACGTCCAAAAGAATGGCTCCACACAATGGCGGAGCCAGAATTTAACTTTAGTTGGGGCAAAAAATTTGACATGTCAAACATTTATCATAATTACACATACCTTTTATTTTTTAATAATATAATATATGATGATTTATATTATTCATTTAAAAACA
>NW_026898392.1:0-51916 GCF_033153095.1 Gastrolobium bilobum
AAAATTTCTTCAACTTACTAAAAATATAAATTTCCTGATAGACCTTGCTGTCTTTAAAAATTCGTATAAAATCCAGTTCAACGATTCAAAAATATATTCTTTGAAATCTGGAAACTAGACATCTGGGGCTTCTCATTCATATAAAATAATAGTGATTTGGAGTTTGTTTTCCCCTCGAAACATAACTCGCAAAATAAGAGAGAAAATAGTGGAAATATCACACATGTCCTGGCTGGTAAAATTCATAATAAATCGATCTTTCAGAATTTCTTTGCAAGATTTGTATATAATGAAACTAGACACCCGGGGCTACGCGTGCATATAAATTATAAGAAAATCGGAGGTCCGTAACCTCAGTACGACAACTTACAAAGTGCTCGCAAAGACTTTTCAAAACTCAGCATTTAGATAACATGTCAAAATCCTTTTCGCAAACGTTTCAACATCTGTTTCCAAAATACTTGCTGGTCATAAAATCGTGCATGTTGTCCCTAAATTCCTTAACTCCAAGGGTTCGCTTCTCATTTTTATTCTGTGACCGGTTTCCCATAGTCCATGTAGTTAATATACCAAAGTTTTACCAAGGAAAATGCTCACGGAATATCAGGCCCATATAATAACTCTCCTAGGTCATGTGTGCGCTAAAAAGTTCTTTAAACCTGCTACGCAATTAATTATAATACAAGGGTTATTGGGTACATCTTCCTAGCGTGGCAATCAGCATAACAATTTAACCGTGGAGGCTTTATTTTTCATTCTTCTCATTCTTTGTATTTTATTCAATTTATCAAGCATCCCAACTAATGGTTCACTGCCTAAGTTTTTATTTCAACAATTGCTAGCAAAACAAAATCTCCAAAGTTCTTTTTGTGTATACCCAATCGGTCCTGCCTATCAATTGTATGCCACTCTTTTATCATTTAATTAACCATGTTCAACAATACTTACATTCCATCGGTTTCCTATACTTATCAACCCTGCACCCATTCAGCCTTAAAGATTCTCATTCTAAATTAATTTTCTGGTTTCAAAAAGGAATTATCTCCCAGCTAACCGTGAGGAAACCCAATGTCCACACACATATAGTTTCGGATTGAGCAGCTAGATAGGCAGTCTTCACTGATTTTAAACACATGCACGAGAAATAATTCTTCCTAGAAGTTAGACAATGACCGAACCGAGAGTGTGACAAAAGAATTACCCTCCTAAAACATCCTTGCCAACCGGACAGAAACAATGAGGAATGATAGACAAAAGTGGCATATGCTCATGGTGCTCGCCACAGCTAAATAGTGAGGGGAACAAGAAGGAGGTTTTGAGACTTGTTCATTCATTTGCATGCATTTAATTCTTACCATTTGTACGACCGACCAAATTCAGAAAAATGACAAACCGAAAATCATTTCCTAGCCTATGTACCAAAACCGAAACAGAGAAAGAACCAAGAATTCAGATCATGCTACAATACCTCTTAGCAACAACCCAAGTGCCACAATCGGCCAAGTAGGTAATCCCCAAGGTCGATGCTATAGCCCTTCCTCTCCTACCCTCCTAAGACCACGGTTTAGGTTGCATGCAAGGGTGAACATCTACTCTTCAAGGCTCGTTGCCCAGCTCCTAGATGATGGCTGCTTCGGCTGAATGGGAAGGGAAAAGCAATGAAGTTGAGGTGATGATTTCCCCTCTTAGAACAGTCACGGTCTCGGTGGCTGATGGAGAAAATAAAATGGACAAGCAAACTTGGCGGTGGAAGGTTCAATCGGCTGCGTGAGGAAAATGAACTCAGAAGGTGTTTGGGGACGTGTTTTGGTTTCTGCTTCTCTGAATTTTTGATTTCTGAATTGCTGTGGCAATGTTATGTGCCGAGAGGAAAGGGAGAGTCCAAGATTAATTAGCATTCAGAATTAATTTCCTCACTCAGATTTAGTCTACTACCCTTATGCGCACCATTGAGGGGGATAAGGTTGGCTGATGGGGCTGACTCTTGCCCAATGAAATTTCATGCATCAAGATAACTCTCTTTCCCTATTGGATGCATGCTAAATAAAGCTGACTTGGATTTAACACACACACCAATTGGTCAGAATCCTCATTCAATCCTAACGCACCAATGATGGAGGGATAAGGTGGTTAGATGTTATCATGTGTTTCCACTTGGCTAATGCTTTAGTACTCTACAAACCTTATTAAATGATTAATAATAAAACCTAATGGATCATGGTTGACCTAAGCCCTCCAAGAGGACCCTTGGGCCGAGGCCCTAAAGGGGAATTGAGTCCAAATACAGATAAGTCCAATGTACTCCTATCTTAAGAATTAATCCTTGCTTTATTATTTTATGTACCTTAACATTTTATGTATCCTCCAATCATTAACTAAGTGTTTATTCTTGTAATAAAATTAATCACCTACCTTTAATGAGTACTCCTAATACTCTAAGTAGTGTTATGCTTGCTATATTTTATCTTAATTTGATCCTATATTTTTAACAAGGGTGTCAAACGCCTAAAATAAATATTCATTATAATTATTGTTCGAATACTTCATCAAATTGAATTTAATTTCATTCTTGGGGGAATAGTTATACGTTATAATTAAATTATTCTTATACTCATAATTAGAATTTCACATGCCTAAAGTAAACATTCACCTTCCATGGTAATACAAATAATTTTCCCTAATTTAATTTAACTCCATTCTAAGGCAAACCTTTACTTAATCCGAAGGAAAATACTCTACCATATCCGGAATTGCAATTTAAATAGATCCCTAATTAGACGGGATGTTACAGGTTTGGTATTCAGATACTGTGGTATTCGAATAATGGGGGGAAAAGTATTCAGATACTTGGTAGTATTCGAATACTTAAATGAAAGTAATCAAATACTTTCTAGAGAGCTGGAGTATTCGAATACTACTCGTGGAGTATTCGAATACCTCTTGCAGAAACAACATGAAATGAGTTAAAATAAGTAAGAAAACCTTAATCACTTAGTGGAATATGAACTATGATTATTGATGATTAATTATGGTATGGGCAGATTGTGATTGTGCTGTTTTTGGGCCTTGAGCTTGTGTGGACTCTTGGCATTGGATAGCTAGCTTGCAAGGTAAGCTTTCGTGTCCTCGGTTTAGCCATGTTGTGGTTCCACCATGTCCCATGGGGGTATGGTTATATGCATTCTATGTTACATGCTTTTTATGTTTTGGAAATGCTATTGAGCTGTTATATGCTAGTGCCTTTATGATATGCATGTGGTGTTCCACCTATACAGTAAGCCTGAGTATGTAGTACATACAATATGGTGAGGCTGTGGGTGAGGTGCAAGCAATGTTTCTTGTACTATTTGTAGGTAATAGACGTATTCCTGCATTTCTATGGCCAGTAGTATAGTATATACACACATGGCATGAATATCTATTGCACTGCATAGTTTTGGAACTTATATTGGAAATTACTACTTTTGAACTTATATTGCACATGTAAGTGAGCTTGGGGTGGAAGATCCTTGAGGACCCCTTGTCTTACTGAGATTTCTGATTTAGAGATCTCACCCCACGTTTGGGGAATGCTTATTTCAGGTCCAAATGCGGGGGTTGAGACCTCTAGTGGCAGGAGGCCAGAGCTTAGCTGATAGATGTTACATATGTATGCTGCGTATGCTGATATGCTGTTATGATTGGATGTGGATCTTATTTACTGTCTTATGCTTTTAGCTTCAGTTTATGGATTTCTCTGTTGAGACTGTTGGTTATGCTGTTGATTTGGTGAGCATGGGGATTGTCCATGCCACATAGACTTGATTATATCTTGTTTTATGTTGGAGTTGTATTAATGTATCAGGATTATTGTCCGGACTACGTGACATAGATACTCACTTTATCTATATTATGAGGTATTTCAGTTAGATGTCTATTTGCAATTTACATACAGGCGATGTTTTTAAGAAATTGATTAAGTAATCAAATTGGCTAAGTATAATGACGTCATAATTGAAAAGAAAAAGATATTCCGCATTTTTAATTAAGTGCAGCTTAATACGATGATATGTTAACAAACCGGGTATACACGGGGTGTTACATTTTATTGTATTAGAGCAATGGTTCGAGGGAAAAGCCTGTATGTATTACAATAACTAGGATGCTTGGTTATTTCTGTCTTGTGTGTTTGCTCCGTTGAGTGTTCTTATGATGATGCACATGTTATCACATTGCGTGGGCCTGATCAACTCATAATGTGTGTAACTTGTGCAAAGTCATGGTAATACCCAGGAGAACCCGCGAGACTGCTGAGGGTCAACCTGACCCAGTCCTGACTGCATTGGCTGAGATGCAGGAGGCCACTAGATTGGCCAACATGGCAATGATGGAAGCCGCTTGAGAAGCGAGGCAGAAGGCCACGAAGGATGCTCTTGAGGCAAATCGGCTGGCGAACATGACCTTGATGCGGGTTATGTTGGAGGAGATGAGGGTTGGCCCTGCTGTTGGTCAGTATCCTCCGCCACCACCTCCACCGCCACCCTCACCGCCGCCTCCACCTAGTGTTCAGGATGAGAGCCTGAGTCACATTGATAGTAATACTCATGTCACTGGGGTGATGGAACCTTTTATGGAGCCTGCTGAGGACCGTGACGTGATTGACCGTAGGCTGAACGCTTTTAGAAAGCATAAGCCACCTGCTTTTGATGGGTCTTATGACCCTATTACTGCAGCAAGATGGCTGCAGGCATTGGACAAGATCTTTCGGGTCATGCAGTGCACTGATCCGCAGAAGCTAATGTTTGTGACTTTTATGCTGGAGGGCGATGCCCATGAGTGGTGGATGAACACCTCTCACGCTTTCGAGATGCAGGGTTGATGGGACGTAAATTCATTCCCATCTAAGCCCATTTTGATGGCAAAATACCATACGTTCCCTCATCTGATGAGCAACTTCAGCATGAAAATCACTTGTTTTACACATTTGTGACAAAAACACAGTGGGGCAACGGATGGTAACGTATTCCTTTAAAATATATTAAAAGGGGAACGGACTGAGACGCATTTAATGCACCTGCTCCATTCATTTAATGCTTCTGTACACTTTGCAGGTAACGTAGAGTTAAAGACTTCTAAAAAGCAAGGCGGTGCACCAACTGAGCAGCTGGAAACGTGAAGAGCAGAGAATCAAGAGTTCTCATTGGCTGAAAATGAAAGCAAAGCATGGGAAGGTCTGCAAACAACGGCTAATCATCACCAAACCCTGTTCCATCCAGCAATTCACGCAAGCTTCACACTTTGCTGCCACAGTCCCCTCTCCTCATTCAAGCAACTAGCTCCAAAGGAATTACAGTCTTGCCACTCCTCTTCCAGCTATAAATAGGACCACCCTCACACAAAAACATCATCGAATCCTGGAGGGTTTGCAATCCGAAAGGAAGAGATCACTTAGTAGTAGTTAGTAACTTAGTTTAATTTTAAGTTGTAACCGTAGTTAAGTGACAAACCCTCTTCTCTTCTCTGTAAACAACCATCAAGACTCCTCACGAGCAAATACCCATCTTTCTCCATTTTCTGTTTCTTTTTGTAAACTGTCTTTCAAATTAATATAAGTAATTTTCTCTTCGTTCCAATCGTTATCTCTTGACTGAATCTCGGGTCTATGTGATCTTTGTTGAGAATATTATGTTTAAACTATCAGCCATGAGCTGAACTATCTGTGGAACGAGTAAACTGTGAAACTCTTAAAGAACTGTTTTCAAAACTCTTGACCGAAGCTTTTTGTATTTCTTTGGCTAAGTAAGCTATATTCATTGTGCGCCAATGGAAATTGGGTACATACTGAGAAAGGAACTTCCATAAGGAAGGGATTTCAGACAGCTTAGCCATTGGGGGAAGGTAGATGTCATGGCAAAAACGCTACTGGTCACCTTAGGAATAAGGGGCCAACTCGTCCATTTTAAGGTTCTAAACTAAGTACCTGTTGGAGTCAAGGGAGCCATAGAAATATGGAAACTTGTGAGCCATCTAGACCATGAGCTGAGGAATCAGAGTTGGCAGGCAAAGAAACTGGGACAAAGCCAAAAGGTGCTAAGTTTTGAGCAGAGAAAACAGCCCCTTTAAGAGTGAAACAGTAAATCTGTTCCTTCTGTTAAACTGTTTTAATCACCACCCTGTTGTCTCTTGATTATAGTTATTTCTGTTTTAGTAGTTGTTATTTTATTTTATTTAGTACTTATAAAAAATCCAATGATTATTATCTCACATTCTTCTAAACAGGAAGGATCACATACATAATGCAGCAAGCAACTGTTTACCATCAGATTGAACCTACTGTTCATGAGGAACGTTGTCAAGAAGACAGTAGGGAACGTTTGACCAGACAGTTCATTTACTAACTTTTCTTCTCATTTTCATTCTTTATAAACAGTGATAAAACAATAATTAGCACTCTATCCTCGTGAGAACGATAATTTGGACATTAATACTCCCTTTATTACTTGATGCGTGCACTTGCGCACTTGGGTTAGAACTAAGGGACGAATCTGTGTTCTGCAAGAACAAAGGAACCTCCCCTATCAGAATTTATATTTTTCCACCATCAGCAAACCACCCAACAAGTTTTTGGCGCCGTTGCCGGGGATAGAAACACTAACTGTTGTTCTTATCATTGTTTTCTAACACATATACTGTATATCTGACGTTACTTTTATATTTTTTTCTCTTTATTATTGAATTTGTTGTGCATATATATACCCTGTGCTATTGGTTTATGAGTGAAGAGTTTGAACAGACTCTGACCATTCCATTGAAGTACCTGAGTTTCTCTCTGATCCTGAGCCAGAACATACACTCCATAGGAGAAGAAGGAACCTCATGGAAGAATTTTTTGAAAACATGGCTGATCACAATAATAACAATGAAGAGGTTCCCCCTGAACAGAACTTCAGAACTTTGGCTGCTCCTTCGAGGAACAGACCAGATAGGGAAGTAATCCTTCCCCCTGTAGCACCAAATTTTGAACTAAAACCTATCATGTTCCACATGATTAGGGAAGCAGGGGTCTTCAATGGACTCCCTGCAGAAGATCCTTACACACACCTCACAACATTCCAAGATATTTGTGATAATTTTAAAGCTGAGGGTGTAACAGAGGAGAGCATGAGAATGAGGTTGTTCCCTCACTCCTTGGGCTTAAAAGCTAAAACATGGATGAAAACTCTCACCCCTGGATCAATCCACACATGGGAAGAACTCTCTAACAAGTTCATAGAGAGGTTTCTCCCAATGTCTCGACAAGCTGATGTTAGAGCTGAAATCTCTAACTTCAGAATGTTTTATGGAGAAAATCTCTATGAAGCATGGGAGAGATACAAGGACATCATAAGAAAATGTCCAAACCATGGGGTAGAGAGTTGGGGAGTGTTACAATCTTTCTATAAGGGACTTGACCATACTTCTCGAACTCACTTAGATTTTGCTGCAGGAGGATATTTCTTTACAGGAACACTTGAATCAAGGTACGAAATCATAGAAGGGACTGCTGAAAGATGTCTCCAATGGCCAATAGACATAGTGAGCCCAGTGAGGAAACCAGGCATGCTAGAACTGGATAGACAAACAGCCATGGAAGCCCAGCTGGCATCACTCAAGAATAAAGTGAAGAACTTGAAAACTGACCAAGCAGCACCAAGGATTGAAGTCTTACAACTCACAGCAACTGAAACAGAACTATGCTCAGCCAGTGGTGTCCTTCATGACTCAACAGACTGCCCATCCACTGCATTGGTGTGTTATGCAGAAATTTTGGCAATATGAACTTCACCAGAGATAATCAACAAGCAGGACGAAATACACATTCAATCCCTGGAGGAACTATCATTAAGGATCAGAACCACAACACCCAATGGAGGCCACCCATTAACCAGAGACCATTCAACAACAATCAGCAGCAGTATCAGCAAGGTAGCAGCAGTGGAACGTTTGAACAAAGAAGAAACAACTACGTTCCGTTCCACAGAGATGACCAACGCATCAACACCCTGGAAAATTATGTCAAGGAATATGTCACCAGGAATGATGCAGTGGTCAGGAACATTGAGTCCCATCTGGGGCAGATTGCTGCCAACCTTCAGACCAGAACACTAGGATCACTACCAGGGGACATTGAGGTCCCCTCAACGAATCATTAGTAGTTTTATTTCATTTTATTTAGTACTTATAAAAACTCCAATGATTATTATCTCACCTTCTTCTAAACAAGAAGGATCACATACATAACGCAACGAGCAACTGTTTGCCATCAGATTGAACCTACTGTTCCTGAGGAACATTGTCAAGACAGTAGGGAACGTTTGATCAGGCAGTTCATTCACTAACTTTTCTTCTCATTTTCACTCTTTATAAACAGTGATAAAACAATAATTAGTACTCTATCCTCGTGGGAACGATAATTTAGGCATTAATACTACCTTTATTACTTGATGCGTGCACTTGCGCACTTGGGTTGGAACTAAGGGACAAATCTGTGTTCTGCAAGAACATAGAAACGTCTCCTATCAGAACTTATATTTTTCCATAATCAGCAAACCACCCAACATGTTTTTGGCGCCGTTGCCGGGGATATAAACACTAACTGTTGTTCTTATCATTGTTTTCTAACACATATACTGTATATCTGACTTTACTTTTATATATATATATATATATTTTTTCTCTTTATCACTGAATCTGCTGTGCATATATATACCCTGTGCTATTGGTTTTTGAGTGAAGAGTTTGAAACAGACTCTGACCACTCCATTAAAGCACCTGAGTTTCTTTTGATCTTGAGCCAGAACGTACACTCCATAGGAGAAGATGAAGGAACCTCAGGGAAGGATTTCCTGAAAACATGGCTGATCACAATAATAACAATGAAGAGGTTCCCCCTGAATAGAACTTCAGAACTTTGGCTGCTACTTTCAGGAACAGACCAGATAGGGGAGTAATCCTTCCCCTGTAGCACCAAATTTTGAACTAAAACCTATCATGTTCCACATGATTAGGGAAGCAGGGGTCTTCAATGGACTCCCTGCAGAAGATCCTTACACACACCTCACAACATTCCAAGATATTTGTGATAATTTTAAAGCTGAGGGTGTAACAGAGGAGAGCATGAGAATGAGGTTGTTCCCTCACTCCTTGGGCTTAAAAGCTAAACCATGGATGCAAATTCTCACCCCTGGATTAATCCACACATGGGAGGAACTCTCTAACAAGTTCATAGAGAGGTTTCTCCCAATGTCTCGACAATCTGATGTTAGAGCTGAATTCTCTAACTTCAGAATGTTTTAAGGAGAAAATCTCTATGAAGCATGGGAGAGATACAAGGACATCATAAGAAAATGTCCAAACCATAAGGTAGAGAGTTGGGGAGTGTTACAATCTTTCTCTAAGGGACTTGACCATACTTCTCGATCTCACCTAGATTTTGCTGCAGGAGGATATTTCTTTACAGGAACACTTGTATCAAGATACGAAATCATAGAAGGGACTGCCGAAAGATGTCTCCAATGGCCAATAAACAGAGTGAGCCCAGTGAGGAAGCCGGGCATGCTAGAACTGGATAAACAAACAGCCATGGAAGCCCAGCTGGCATCACTTATGAATGAAGTGAAGAACCTGAGAGCTGACCAAGCAGCACCAAGGATGGAAGTCTTACAACTCACAGCAACTGAAACAGAACCATGCTCAGCCTGTGGTGACCTTCATGACTCAACAGATTGCCCATCCACTGCATTGGTGTGTTATGCAGAAAATTTTGGCAATAGGAACTTCACCAGAGACAATCAACAAGCAGGACGAAATACACATTCAAGCCCTGGAGGAACTATTGTTAAGGATCAGAACCACAACACCCAATGGAGGCCACCCATTAACCAGAGACCATTCAACAACAATCAGCAGCAATATCAGCAAGGTAGCAGCATTGGAACGTTTGAACAAGGAAGAAACAAATACGTTCCGTTCCACAGAGATGACCAACGCATCAACACCTTGGAAAATTATGTCAAGGAATATGTCACCAGGAATGATGCAGTAGTCAGGAACATTAAGTCCCATCTGGGGCAGATTGCTGCCAACCTTCAAACTAGAACACAAGGATCACTAGCAGGGAATACTGACGTTTCTTCAACAACCAAGCCAAAAGTAACACCTATCTCCCCTTCAGGGCAAATCAAAGCTTGTCACCTTAAGAAGTGGGAAAGCCACAGCACAACCCACAATTCAACCAAAGGAAAAGAAACAGACTGAAATATCTGAAGCAGCCCCAAAAGCACAACAACAATCACCAGTCACAGTTGAACAGAACCCAGAACCTGAGAAGGAAGCCAACAGCCAACCAATCAGTCCAACTCAGAGCAGGAAAATATCAACAAAAATTTTGTTCCCTCAAAGAACAAAAAAGCAACAGGAGGATAAGCACTTTGGAAAGTTCCCGGACATTTTAAAACAACTTCACATAAACATTCCTATGGTGGACGCACTAGAACAGATGCCCAGGTACGTAAAATTTCATGAAAGATGTCCTCTCAAAAAAAAGAGGAATAACGGAATATGAGACTGTAAAAATGAAATAAGAGAGTTGCCAGCACTTAGGCAGACTCCCACCTAAGCTTCAAGACCCAGGAAGCTTCACCACTCCTTGCATTATAGGAAACACGTACCAAGGGAAAGCCTTGTGTGATTTAGGGGCCATCATCACTCTTGCCCCTATCCGTCTTCAAACAATTATCCACTGGACCAGCTAAACCCACCACGGTGACTTTGTAAATGGCAGACAAATCCATCGTCAAGCCAGAAGGGAAGATTGAAGATCTGCTAGTCAAAGTAGACAAATTTATCTTACCTGCTGACTTCATCATTCTGGATTATGAAGCTGACGTTGACGTTCCCATCATTCTGGGTAGACCGTTCCTAGCAACTGGAGGAGCAGTTATCAATGTACAAAAAGGGGGAACTAACCATGAGAGTTCATGACGATGAGATCAAGTTCAATGTTGTCAAAGCAATAAAGTTCCAGGATGAAGGAGAAGACTTGGAAGAATGTTCTGCTCTCACTTTGTTAGACAATCAGCCTAGCAGAAAAACAGAGGAAGAAGAATACGAGGAAGAAAAAGAAGATCCACAACAGGAAGAGTAGAGTTGCTATCTGCAAGAAAGAAGGCCTGAACCTTTGATAAGAACTGAAAAGGAGAAGCAGCTAAAAAGACCTTCTTTAGAAAAACCTCCTGAGTTAGAACTAAAACCCATTCCCCATCATTTGAAGTATGCATATATGGGGAACAACAACACCCTTCCTGTGATCATTTCTTCATTTCTTACAAAGGAACAAGAAGAACTGTTGCTTGACAAGCTCAAAAAGTATCAAGGAGCGATCGGTTGGACCATAGCTGATCTCAAAGGTATCAGTCCCTCATTCTGTATGCATAAAATATTATTGACTGATCCTAACAGTTTTTCAGTGGAACACCAAAGAAGATTGAACCCTATAATGAAAGAAGTGGTGAGAAAGGAAGTCATCAAATGGCTGGATGCAGGGATCATATACCCAATATCTGACAGCAGTTGGGTAAGTCCTGTCCAATGCGTCCCCAAAAGGGGAGGCATAACAGTGGAGAAGAATGAAAAGAATGAGCTGATACCTGTAAGAAAGGTTACAGGATGGAGAATCTGCCAAGATTACAGGAAGCTCAACAATGCTACCAGGAAGGACCATTTCCCACTCCCTTTTACAGATCAGATGCTGGACCACCTCGCAAGAAACGAATACTTCTGCTTCCTTGATGGATATTCAGGGTATAATCAAATTGCCATGGCACCAGAAGATCAACATAAAACCACCTTCACCTGCCCATATGGAACGTTCGCTTTCAGAAGGATTCCCTTCGCGTTACGTAATGCACCAGCAACGTTCCAGAGGTGTATGTTCTCAATCTTTTCTGATCTAATAGGTGAAGGAGTAGAAGTCTTTATGGATGATTTTTCAGTACTGGGAACGTCATATGATCACTTCTTGGACAACTTAGAAGAAGTCCTTCAAAGGTGTATGTCCTCTAATCTAGTGCTTAATTGGGAAAAATGCCACTTCATGGTGAAAGAAGGAATAGTCCTGGGACACAAGATTTCCAGAGAAGGACTGGAAGTGGATCAAGCCAAAGTAGAAGCTATAGAAAAAATGCCGCCACCAGTAAGTGTAAAAACCTTGAGATCTTTTTTAGGGCATGTAGGCTTTTACAGAAGGTTTGTTAAAGATTTTTCCAAAATAGCTAGACCTTTGTGCCACTTATTAGAAAAAGATATAAAATTTGAGTTTAACTCTGATTGTGTGAAAGCTTTTGAATCTTTGAAAAATAAGCTCATCACCACGCCCGTCATCCAACCTCCAGACTGGAACTTACCCTTTGAACTAATGTGCCAAAGGAAGGACAAACTTTTTCGTAGCATATATTACGCCAGTAAAACTCTAAATGAAGCTCAGGTGAACTACACAGTCACTGAAAAGGAGCTATTGGCTGTAGTATATGCTTGTGAAAAATCCAGGCCTTACATTTTAGGATCAAAAGTTACTGTCCATACTGACCATGCAGCTCTCAAGTACCTCTTCTCGAAAAAGGAAGAAAAACCAAGATTGATAAGATGGGTCCTACTGCTGCAAGAGTTCAATCTGGAGATCAAAGAAAGAAAAGGATGTGAAAATCAAATTGCAGATCATCTGTCCAGATTGGAACACATTGAAGTGGGGCTACCAATCAAGGAAACGTTCCCTGACGAACAATTGTTTGTCATTAATCAGATAGAGACAAATGCTCCTTGGTTCGCTGATATAGCCAACTTCCTTGCAGCAGGGCTGGAACCTTATGAGGCGAATAAAATGCAGAAGAAGAAATTTTTTCACGATTACAGGAACTACCTCTGGGACGAGCCACTACTGTTCAGAAGATGCGCAGACCAAATGATAAGAAGGTGCATCCCAGAAGAAGAACAGCCTCAAATCCTTCAACACTGCCATTCGTCCCTATATGGAGGACATCTAGGTGGAATCAGGACTGCCTCCAAGGTTCTTCAATCAGGTTTCTTCTGGCCTTCCCTTTTTAAAGATGCACGCCAATATGCAAAAAATTGTGATAAATGTCAAAGAGAAGGTAACTTGACTAAACAAAATGAAATGCCCCTCAATCCGATCCTAGAAGTTGAATTATTTGATGTTTGGGGCATTGATTTCATGGGACCTTTTCCTCCTTCGTGTGGGAACAAATTCATATTAATGGCTGTGGATTATGTAAGCAAGTGGGTAGAAGCAGTTGCTTTACCCACTAATGATGCTAAGGTGGTTATTAAATTTTTAAAGAAGAACATATTAACCAGGTATGGAACCCCACGTTGTCTCATCAGCGACGGAGGGAAACATTTCATCAACCGCCAACTTGAGAGGTTGTTGGAGAAATATGGAGTCAAACACAAAGTTGCAACCCCATATCATCCACAAACCAGTGGTCTCATTGAAGTCTCTAACCGAGAGGTTAAGAGAATTTTAGAGAAGGTAGTTAATCCTTCTCGAAAAGACTCGTCTCTCAAGTTAGACGAGGCATTATGGGCTTACAGAACAACATATAGAACACCCTTAGGGTGTTCCCCATACAGATTGATATTTGGCAAAGCTTGCCACCTCCCCCTCGAACTGGAGCACAAGGCTTACTGGGCAGTCCAAACCCTCAACATGGATGAAAAACAGCTGGAGAGAAGAGATTGCTGCAACTCGAAGAATTAGAGGAGTTCAGAGGGAACACATACGAAAATCGTAAATTGTACAAGGAGAAGATGAAGAAGTGGCACGATAAAAAGGATCAGGAACAGAGATCTCAAACTCGGTCAGAAGGTGCTACTCTTCAACTCCAGACTCAGACTGTTCCCAGGTAAACTCAAATCAAGATGGACCGGGCCATATCAAATTGTTAACGATGCAGGAAACGGAACTTTTGAAATCCAAGGTTCAGAACATGGCTGTTCCTTCAAGGTAAATGGGCACAGGTTGAAACTATACAATGATGAAATCTTTGATGAAAAAGAGGAAAGTATCCCTCTTTCTGAAACCCCGTGAGAGGTAAGTACCATATCTAGCTAAAGACATTAAACTAAGCGCTGACTGGGAGGCAACCCAGTAGATACATTTACTCTCTGACAAAGAGCAAAGTTTTGGGGTGGTTATCCACAACCACATAGCTCCCAAAAAGGAGGGAACGCCTGATGTTCCTCTCCAAAAAGTCCAAATAAAGTACGTTCCGTTTCAGGAACGTAGTTTTGGGGTGGTCCCTAACCACACAATTCCAATGAAAAGGAGAAACCCTCTTATTTATCTTAGCTTAGTTGTTTCCAATTCTGTTTTTAATTTAGTTTCTTTCCGTTCCCTTGTAATTAACATTTTTTTTTGCAATGAAAAAGACTTTTTGATCAAACTGTTTGGTATATACATGCATTTCAGTTGTAGTATTAAGACTATCCAATTCTTTTGGATTAACTAACATACATGAAACACAAAGTCACTGACTAATCATGCTTGTTCTTTCTCTGAGTACTTGAAAATAGAAACAGTGCAGGGAATTTAATCCTCAGATTTTTGAAAGAAGCTGATCTGTGTGAACTCAAACTGGTAAGGAACGGAAAAATACCAAACACCTACTTCTGAGAGCGTTCCTGAGGTGTAACCTCAATGACACTTCTCAGCTTGCCTTAATGTTGTAAGTACTACTGAAGACAGATGAATTCTGCTGTCAAGGATCAAAACATAATCACACACTCACCTCACCTCCATCATACGCCATCTGGTCAATCAGGAAGAACAAGGAACGTACTCAACAATGAACCAAAAAGGGACAGAAGAAAAAACAAAGAAAAAAAAGGGAACAACCATTCAAAAGAATTCAAGAAAAACCGGAAAACCTTCCTCCAAAGGGGGAAAAAGGTTTAAGGAAAAGGTGTTCCCTCAAAACAGAAAAAGTCCAAGTTCAAAGACACAAAAGCTAAACGTTCCTTGATTCCACAAATCAGACCACCACTTCTTCCACATTTCCATTCACTTACCTATCAAAGAATACTTGGAAGGGAAGACAATTGTACTTCATAGGAACGTAGCAGAAAGGCAAGTTCTGAAGAATCACATCCAGGAATAGACAGAGCAAACACCAACCCATGAGTGACAGTGAGACAAAAGATCAGCAACCTTCTCTTATCTGGGGACAGAATCCTCTTACAGTTTACTATGGAGAGTAGTTCATTTTCTGAAAAGTTCATGGTTGCTCACTGGTTCAAGTTCCTTTCTGTTATGATATTCTTTTAAATTGGGCAGACCAATATAATATTTCTGAGTTGTTTGAGGACAACCAATAGTTTAGTTTTGGGGTGTTTGATGGGACGTAAATTGGTTCCCATCTAAGCCCATTTTGATGGCAAAATACCATATGTTCCCTCATCTGATGAGCAACTTTAGCATGAAAATCACTTGTTTTACACATTTGTGACAAAAACACAGTGGGGGAACGGATGGTAACGTATTCCTTTAAAATATATTAAAAGGGGAACGGACTGAGACACATTTAATGCACCTGCTCCATTCATTTAATACTTCTGTACACTTTGTAGGTAACATAGAGTTACAGACTTCTATAAAGCAAGGCGGTGCATCAACTGAGCAGCTAAAAACGTGAAGAGCAGAGAATCAAGAGTTCTCATTGGCTAAAAACAGAAGCAAAACATGGAAAGGTCTGCAAACAACGGCTAATCATCACCAAAACTTGTTTCATTCAGCAATTCACGCAAGCTTCACACTCTGCTGCCACAGTCCCGTCCCTTCATTCAAGCAACTAGCTCCAAAGGAATTACAGTCTTGCCACTCCTCCTCCAGCTATAAACAGGACCACCCTCACACAAAAACATCATCGAATCCTGGAGGGTTTGTAGTCCGAAAGGAAGAGATCACTTAGTAGTAGTTAGTATCTTAGTTTAATTTTAAGTTGTAACTGTAGTTAAGTGACAACCCCTTTTCTCTTCTCTGTAAACAACCATAAAGACTCCTCACGAGCTAATACCCATCTTTCTCCATTTTCTGTTTCTTTTTGTAAACTGTCTTTTAAATTAATATAAGTGTTTTTCTCTTCGTTCCAATCGTTATCTCTTGACTGAATCTCGGGTCTATGTGATCTCAGTTGAGAATAATCATGTTTAAACTATCAACCATGACCAGAACTGTAACATCCCACGTAATTAGGAAAATACATAAAATACCTTAAGAATAAGAATGCACGTGTGGAAAATTAAATTTGATATATATATATATATGTGTATTGTTTGTTGGCTTTCGAATTTATTGAGAACTAGCATAGGATTAAAACTAAGATTAGGGAATTATTGAATTATAGTATTAAGTGAGGATTTATTTTAGGCATAAGAAACATTAATTATAAAGTATAGAAATGCATAATTGTGTCGTAGAAAATAAAAGAAAATACGAGGTTACTTAAGGACACACTTGGATTGAAAATGTTATTGGGTTAATGTCTTATTGAGTGTCATTGTGGGCTGTATTTTTAGCTTCTAAATGTTAAAGGGCCGCAACCTTAGGGCCTTGGGAAGGATCCTTAGTGCAGCCCAATTCCATGTACCTTTATCTCAACAAGTTCCTTAGAAATCCATCTCATCAGCCGTTGATTGGAAGCTATCCATTTATGGCAAAACTTTATCCTTATTTCTCCATCCATGTGCGCTAGGATAGGACAAAAAGGCATCAAAAAATTCTGATCCAGCTCACTTTTTAAAGACTAAAGTCAAGCACTCCACCTCCCTCTCACATGCGCTTAGGAGAATCAAAAAGGAGCTGACATTACTTGTTGAACCTTCCATCTTTATTCAGCTTTAATCTACACTTTTGACCAGCTTAGACATGCAGCCAATTGAGGCATAAACCCTCAGCCTGCATGTTTCCTTATTGGGCAAAATTGCCACTCTTGCTTTGTCCTACTTGTTCGTCCAAAAGAGTGTAACCAACATAGATAGAATGCTGAACCACTTCTTTTAAAATCAGATTTTTTTTGCCCCTTCCTCACTTCCTAACAGCGCTGTGTATGAGATAAGAAGGGAACCTAGTGCTAAAACACTTCTTAGCCGAAGACATCATAGAAAGAAGGAACACACTTCATCTCCATTTATTTGTTCCCCATCAAACCGTAGCTTCTTTCCCTAAACCAACCATCTACTCCTTATTTCCCCCACCCTTAAAACCGTAGCATCAATAGAGAGGCAATCCAAGGAATATCATCACATTTTTCTTCTATTTTTCCATCCCAAAACCGTGAACATCTAAAAAGGTCCTACCATCCAGTCTTCAACTTTTCTTTGGTCTCTTTGTTCAGCCAAGTTCTTCACGTTAAAAGGTATAAGAGTCCTTATTTCCATTGCTTTCTTCTACCAAGTTAAGTTGATGAACACGTTTTCTTGCACCTAGGAATTATTTCAAGCGGTTTTTCCTTCTTTGGTGCACACAACCATCACTTGAGGAGCTGAGTTCATTACTCCTTGTGCTATTCGATTTTACCTTGCACTCCATCAAGAGGTAGGCACAAAATCTCTCCATCATTCTTTGTTAAAGCCGTGAAGCATGCTTAGAAAGAAGCTTTTATTTGTAAATTTTTATGCTTCTAGATTCTGCCTTGTCATACTTTTGAGTCATAACTTAAAAGCTCTAGTTATAAATCTGAAAATGACCCTAAAACTTAAAAGGTGGGACTGTTTGGGTGATTTAAATGTATCTTGATTTTTCTTGAAGATAAGTTTTGTGGACAACACCTTATACCCTCTTATAGCGCACCAATTAAGGTTAGTAAGCCTTAGAAGGATTTATTCCCTTGAAAACGTTGTTGTATACTTTTGTTCTGCTCACTGTTTTGCGATGAAATGAATTAGACCACAAGTATATTTATTTTGTGAGAAGATGTTGCCGTACAAGGATCTTTTGCTCACTGTTTTATTATAAAGTTGTCACTGTTTTGCTGAAGAAATGCACACTGTTTTGCTTAAAATCCCTCACTGTTTCTTTTATTTTTCTTTAAAACGTTGCTGAAGAATGGTTTTTATGCTCACTGTTTGCTGGAAAATTTGGTAGTACAGCTCACTGTTTTCAGCGCACTGTATGGAGTATAGGTGTGTGAAAAACACTCACTGTTTTATTAGAAAAATGTCTGTTGTTTTATTAGAAAGAGGTCCACTGTTTTATTAGAAAACGTTCACTGTTTTATTTGAAAAATGGTTACTATTTGCTCACTGTTTTACATAAAAAAAAACGTTCACTGTTTTTACTGAAACACGCTGCTGTATTTTATGCAATTAAAGTTAGAAATCTTCTGTAAGAGAAACATGAAAACCGGTTCTGCCTTAGAGGAATTATTAAAAGAATTTCCTACTGTTTAAAATGAACAAAGGTTAATTGAGAGTTAAAAATAATTTTTAGAAAAGGAACCTTAGGGCCGAATGCTATAGGAGTTATTAAGTTTGGGAATTTGATGAATAAATTGAATGTACACTGATTGATTATACTATAAATTAGGTACGAAAAATCCTTGAGAAGTTGGACTATATCACTGCTTGTTGGTAACTTAAATTTCGACGTACGAGGTATGTGTAGGCGGTATTACCTAATGTGACTATTGGCTAGTGTATGGAATTGCGATGTGTTGCTCACATTTGTTCTATGTATATTATGATGATGATGAGCCAATGGTAAGAATATGAAAGGATGATATGATATATGCATGCATTCTACATCATAATACATTTTTCTGTTGGGTGCGATTGCATAACATGGCATGTATACTTGAGTCATGACATCTTGTATATATATATTTGTATTGAGGACATGTGACTGAGCATGCATCATATAGGCATGCCTGGTACCAGGAGAGGGGACACTTGGCTTCAGTCCGCATAGGTTCCACAGTGGGATTCACCTTCATGGGAGCCATTAGGAATACCCACTGTGATGCTACGCGCACGACGGTGCTATGAGCGTAAAGGAAAAATGGCGTTATATACGCGTTATGATATATGATGAAAAGGATTAAATGTTTGAAGTGACTATTTATGATTTTGTGCCTAGTTAATATTGTTGCATTATGGTTTTGTTGCCACACTGCTGGGATTTTCTCTCACCCCTTTGGGGCTGCTATTTTTACAAAATGGCAGGAGGACGTAAAAGCTTTTGAGGACTTGGATATTTTCTGTTGGCTTCTACTGTTTGGGCATGCTGCTATTGATGTGATATTTTATGGATGACTGTATGAAATTGAGAAGCTTGTATTACTGTGAACTATGATTTTATTATTGCATTACGATTTTATGACCAGCAAGTATTTTGGAAACAGATGTTGAAACGTTTGCGAAAAGGATTTTGACATGTTATCTTAATGCTGAGTTTTGAAAAGTCTTTGCGAGAACTTTGTAAGTTGTCGTATTGGGGCTACGGACCTCCGATTTTCTTATAATTTATATGCACGCGTAGCCCCAGGTGTCTAGTTTCATTATATATAAACCTTGCAAAGAAATTCTGAAAGATCGATTTGTTATGAATTTTACCAGCCAGGACATTTGGGATATTTCCACTATTTTCTCTCTTATTTTGCGAGTTATGTTTCGAGGGGGAAACGAACTCCAAATCACTATTATTTTATATGAACGTGAAGCCCCAGATGTCTAGTTTCCAGATTACAAAGAATATATTTTTGAATCGTTGAACTGGATTTTATACGAATTTTTAAAGACAGCAAGGTCTAGCAGGAAATTTATATTTTTAATAAGTTTAAGAAATTTTGTGTACTCTGATTTTTGTAATTAACCAGATCCCCTCTTTAGTTTTAATTGGCAATGTAAAAGCGAAATTTTTTTTCAGTCTCTAAAATACTATTAAAGAACTCTAATTCCGCTTAGCAAACAACTCTCTTGGAGGCCTACAAGAGAGGGTGTTACAAGAACTATCTGTGGAACGGGTAAACTGTGAAACTCTTAAAGAACTGTTTTCAAAACTCTTGACCGAAGCTTTTTGTATTTCTTTGGCTAAGTAAGCTATATTCATTGTGCGCCAATGGAAATTGGGTACATACTGAGAAAGGAACTTCCATAAGGAAGGAATTTCAGATAGCTTAGCCATTGGGGGAAGGTAGATGTCATGGCAAAAATGTAACACCCCGTATATATCCGGTAATGTTATCATACTATCGTATTAAGTTGCGCTTAATTAAAAATGTGGAATATCTTTTTCTTTTCAATTATGAAGTCATTAACATTACCAACTTGCTTATTAATCAATTAATAAAACATCGCCTAAATGCAATTGCAATAAAACAGCTAACTGAAATACCTCATTAATTAAAATAACATAATATATGGCTCTAGTCACGGAACTACAACACGTAGAACAAACCAACTATCAGTTTATACAACTCAGACTAACAGTACTAAATAACATAGTGGCATGGACAACTCCCATGCTCACCCAAATAAGGCAACAAAGCCCAACATAAGTCTCAACTCAAAACATAAAGAGCAGAAAACATAAACAGCATCCAATCCAGTCATGACAGTAATACAGCATAAATATCATAATCAACTAAGCTCTAGCCTCCTGCCGCCAGAGGCATCAGTCACCAAACTACCTCAACCTGAAATAAGCATTCCCCAAACGTGGGGTGAGATCTCTAAACAAGAAATCTCAGTAAGACAAGGGGTCCTCAAGGATCTTCCACCCCAAGCTCACTTACATGTGCAATATAAGTCTAAAAGCAGTTCATTAATCTCATTTCTAAAACAGTGCAATGCAGCAGATAATAATGTCATGTGTGCCAATTTTATTCTACTGGCCAGAGAAATCCAGGAATAAGTATACGTCTATTACCCACAATTAGTGCAAGATACTACTTGCATCCACCCCGGATCACCGTCTTGTATGACGCCACATACTCAGGCTTACCATCAAGATGGAACAACACATGCATATTAAAAGACATTACACATAAAGCTCAACAACATTTCAAATATTCAAAGCATGTAACACAGCATGCATATAACCATACCCCCATGGGACATGGTGGAACCACAACATGGCTAAACCGAGGACACGAAAGCTTACCTTGCAAGCTAACACCCAAAGCCAAGAGTCCACAGCTCAAAGTCCAAACACAGCAGATTCACAATCTGTTATGGACCAATAATATATCAATAACATGCACCGCAAGCATACAATATTAAGACAACGCCTTTCCATTACGTTTTACGTCTTAAGGCTTCACACAAGCCATAAGCCCTTAATCATATGATTCTGACTTACATTAATTAATTACAGAAGTTCAACTTCCTCAAACTAGGGTCCACAAACGCATAGATCAGTTCTGGATGAACAATACGCTACTGTTCCTCACAAACCCAGAATATCCGGATATCTCACAGGCAATATCCGGATATCCAATATCCGGATATCTCACTGGCAATATCCAGATATCTATATCCGGATATGCAGATCCCCATATCCGGATACCCATATCCGGATATCAATATCTGAATATTCTACGGGAAAATATCCAAATATTTCGAAACAGAATGCAGTTTCTTAATTTCGCGAAGATATTCTTCCAAAGTTCCATTTGTAACACTTCCAGAAGCTTAAACATGCATCTTAAGGTTCATTGAGGTTCATATAACAATTGATTACTTGTTTAGTTCATTAAACATGCCAAGACTTCATCTTTAAGCAACCAAACTCAAGACCAAGGTTGGTATAACTTACCACAATTCAAAACAGAGAAGCAAAGGCTCTTGGAGCTCAACACACTGCCTCTCCAAGTCTGACTTGAAGGGTACACGAAAATGCTACCAAAGCTTGGCCCTTTCAACACAAAGCAAGCTCCTTGGAGCTTCACAAGCCAAGAACAAGACTCTGACCACCTAAACTCAAGAGGACAGCCCCTCCAACTCTCACAAACAGCAACCCCAACTCAGAACAAGGTCAACAACACAGCCCCAAAGCTACTCTCACCCACACCAAGTGTTTAGGAGAAGGATTTGTGAAGGAAGTTGTCTCAAAGCTCAAGAAATGGAAGAGGAAAAATAATGGAACAGTACTCGGCAGCTGGCCAACCCCAAAACTCACGTAGAGAATGTGTTATGGCCTAGGGTTTTGTGCTAACAAGCCTATATATAGCCACTTAACATTTAAACACACAGTATTAACTTTAATTTCTGCGCTTAGCATTTTAATCCCAAACTTTGGATTCTTAACCTACTCAATTTTACAATAATTATCATATTTTTCTTATAATTTTCGGAGCACCTTTCCGGTACGCGCTTTTCATAGCCAGTATCAGTTTCTGGCACCAGTTCTCATTATTTTGACTTGAAACTCGTTTTACAAATCCTACATATTATTCTAGTAATTATCATGCACTTATTATAATTTTCTGGGATACTTTTTTGGTACGCATTTATACTGACTAGCAGAACCGGTATCTGCACTTTTCTTCCGAAAAGCGACTTTCAGCATTATTACTCAATTACAATAATTATTAAAGTCTCACAATAATTAATAGGGTCAATTATGGAATTATTTTCTAATTTCACATAATTAACTGATTAACTTCATTAATTAACGGTGCAGGTTCTTACAAAAAACGCTACTGGTCACCTTAGGAATAAGGGGCCAACTCGTCCATTTTAAGGTTCTGAACTAAGTACCTGTTGGAGTCAAGGGAGCCGTAGGAATATGGAAACTTGTGAGCCATCTAGACCATGAGCTGAGGAATCAGAGTTGGCAGGCAAAGAAACTGGGACAAAGCCAAAAGGTGTTAAGTCTTGAGCAGAGAAAACAGCCCCTTTAAGAGTGAAGCAGTGATTCTGTTCCTTCTCTTAAACTGTTTTAACCACCACCATGTTGTCTCTTGATTATAGTTATTTCTGTTTAGTAGTTTTATTTCATTTTATCTAGTACTTATAAAAACTCCAATGATTATTATCTCACCTTCTTCTAAACAGGAAGGATCACATACATAACGCAGCGAGCAACTGTTTGCCATCAGATTGAACCTACTGTTCCTGAGGAACGTTGTCTAGACAGTAGGGAACGTTTGACCAGGCAGTTCATTTACTAACTTTTCTTCTCATTTTCACTCTTTATAAACAGTGATAAAACAATAATTAGCACTCTATCCTCGTGGGAACGATAATTTGGGCATTAATACTCCCTTTATTACTTGATGCGTGCACTTGCGCACTTGGCTTGGAACTAAGGGACGAATCTGTGTTCTGAAAGAACAGAGGAACGTCCCCTATCAGAACTTAAATTTTTCCATCATCAGCAAACCACCCAACAGAGGGAACGTCTGATGTGCCTCTCCAAAAAGTCCAAATAAAGTACGTTCCGGTCCAGGAACGTAGTTTTGGGGTGGTCCCTGACCACACAATCCCAAGAAAAAAATATAATATCTTAGCTTAGTTTGTTTTCAATTCTGTTTTTAATTTAGTTTCTTTTCGTTCCCTTGTAATTAATCTTTTTGAAATAAAAAGTCCTTTTTTTGATCAAACTGTTTGGTATATGCATGCATTTCAGTTATAATATTAAGACTGCCTAATTCTTTTGGATTAACTAACATACATGAAACACAAAGTCACTGACTAATCATGCTTGTTCTTTCTCTGAGTACTTGAAAATAGAAATAGTGCAGGGAATTTAATCCTCATATTTTTGAAAGAAGTTGATCTGTGTGAACTCAAACTGGTAAGGAACGAAAAAATGCCAAACACCTACTTTTGAGAGCATTCCTGAGGTGTAACCACAATGAAACTTCTCAGCTTGCCTTGATGTTGTAAGTACTGCTGAAAACAGATGAATTCTGCTGTCAAGGATCAAAACATAATCACACACTCACCTCACCTCCATCATACACCATCTGGTCAATCAGAAAGAACAAGGAACGTACTCAACAATGAACAAAAAAGGACAAAAGAAAAAAAAGAAAAAGGGGAACAACCATTCAAAAGAATTCAAGAGAAACCAGAAAACCTTCCTCCAAAGGGGGAAAAACGTTCAAGAAAATGTGTTCCCCCAAAACAGAAAAAGTCCAAGTTCAAAGGCACAAAAGCTAAACGTTCCTTGATCCCACAAATCAGACCACCACTTCTTCCACATTTCCATACACTTACCCATCAAAGAATCCTTGGAACAGAAGACAGCTATACTTCATAGGAGCGCAGCAGAAAGGCAAGTTCTGAAGAATCACATCCAGGAATGGACAGAGCAAACACTAACCCATGAGTGATAGTAGACAAAAGATCAGCAACCTTCTCTTATATGGGGACAAAATCCTCTTACTGTTTACTACGGAGAGTAGTTCATTTTCTGAAAAGTTCATGGTTGCTCACTGGCTCAAGTTCCTTTCTGTTATACTATTCTTTTAAATTGGGCAGACCAATACAATATTTCTGAGTTGTTTGAGGACAACCAACAGTTTAGTTTTGAGGTGTTTGATGAGACGTAAATTTGTTCCCATCTAAGCCCATTTTGATGGCAAAATACCATACGTTCCCTCATCTGATGAGCAACTTCAGCATGAAAATCACTTGTTTTACACATTTGTGACAAAAACACAGTGGGGGAACGGATGGTAACGTATTCCTTTAAAATATATTAAAAGGGGAACGGACTGAGACACATTTAATGCACCTGCTCCATTCATTTAATGCTTCTGTACACTTTGCAGGTAACGTAGAGTTAAAGACTTCTAAAAAGCAATGCGGTGCACCAACTGAGCAGCTGGAAACGTGAAGAGCAGAGAATCAAGAGTTCTCATTGGCTGAAAATGAAAGCAAAGCATGGGAAGGTCTGCAAACAACGGCTAATCATCACCAACCCTGTTCCATCTAGCAATTCACGCAAGCTTCACACTCTGTTGCCACAGTCTCGTCCCCTCATTCAAGCAACTAGCTCCAAAGGAATTACAGTCTTGCCACTCTTCTTCCAGCTATAAATAGGACCACCCTCACACAAAAACATCATCGAATCCTGGAGGGTTTGCAGTCCGAAAGGAAGAGATCACTTAGTAGTAGTTAGTAACTTAGTTTAATTTTAAGTTGTAACTGTAGTTAAGTGACAACCCCTCTTCTCTTCTCTGTAAACAACCATCAAGACTCCTCACGAGCAAATACCCATCTTTCTCCATTTTCTGTTTCTTTTTGTAAACTGTCTTTCAAATTAATATAAGTGATTTTCTCTTCGTTCCAATCGTTATCTCTTGACTGAATCTCGGGTCTATGTGATCTTTGTTGAGAATATTATGTTTAAACTATCAGCCATGAGCTGAACTATCTGTGGAACGGGTAAACTGTGAAACTCTTAAAGAACTGTTTTCAAAACTCTTGACCGAAGCTTTTTGTATTTCTTTGGCTAAGTAAGCTATATTCATTGTGCGTCAATGGAAATTGGGTATATATTGAGAAAAGAACTTCCATAAGGAAGGGATTTCAGACAGCTTAGCCATTGGGGGAAGGTAGATGTCATGGCAAAAATGCTACTGGTCACCTTAGGAATAAGGGGCCAACTCGTCCATTTTAAGGTTCTGAACTAAGTACCTGTTGGAGTCAAGGGAGCCATAGGAATATGGAAACTTGTGAGCCATCTAGACCATGAACTGAGGAATCAGAGTTGGCAGGCAAAGAAACTGGGACAAAGCCAAAAGGTGCTGAGTCTTGAGAAGAGAAAACAACCCTTTTAAGAGTGAAGCAGTAAATTTGTTCCTTCTGTTAAATTGTTTTAATCACCACCCTGTTGTCTCTTGATTATAGTTATTTCTGTTTTAGTAGTTGTTATTTTATTTTATTTAGTACTTATAAAAACTCCAATGATTATTATCTCACCTTCTTCTAAACACGAAGGATCATATACATAACGCAGCGAGCAACTGTTTGCCATCAGATTGAACCTATTGTTCCTGAGGAACGTTGTCAAGACAGTAGGGAACGTTTGACCAGACAGTTCATTTACTAACTTTTCTTCTCATTTTCATTCTTTATAAACAGTGATAAAACAATAGTTAGCACTCTATCCTCGTGAGAATGATAATTTGGGCATTAATACTCCTTTTATTACTTGATGCGTGCACTTGCGCACTTGGGTTGGAACTAAGGGACGAATCTGTGTTCTGCAAGAACAGAGGAACGACCCCTATCAGAACTTATATTTTTCCACCATCAGCAAACCACCCAACAAGGGTCATGTTATGACGTGGCCGTTCTTCGAGGATTGCTTTCTGGGTCGGTACTTCCCGTATGATGCATAGGAGAGGAAGCAGGGGGAGTTCGACAGGTTGGTGCATGGCTCGTTGTCTGTTGACGAGTATCTGGCCAAGTTCAATGAGCTGGTGAAATTTGCACACTTTCGGATGGCAGTGCTTACTCCTATGTTTTTGGCTGCTAAGTTCCGCAGGGGACTTAGTTAGGTGATTGCAGAGTTGGCTGAGTTGAAGTAGCGTTCTGAGGGTCTTTCGGCGAAAGACTTCTTCCGACCGAGCGTGTCTCCATGGGAAGCACCGGTCATGTTGTTTTGAGGAAAGATACCTTACGCCATTACTTAAGCGTGATGGTGCTCTGTTGGAGGATGTGAAATTCTCTTCAGGAAAATGAGCGTGTAACACTTGGAATTTGTGGCAAGGCCACGCACGTTCTTGTATATGCGAGGCAGTGCATGTACGATTAGTGTGAGGGTTGAGTGGTCTCCATGACTCTAGGTTCTTACGTTGATTATTGATATGCTTTGTAAGTAGTTGGCATGTTAACACCATGGATAGTGTAAAGCATGACATATGTATGATAAATTATGGTGATGTATCTATGTTATTTCACCGTTGATTGACTTTTGAGTTGCAGATGCCATGGAGATTGAGGAATACTTTTTCATAGAGCTTCTGATTTATTATGTTATTGAAATATAAAATTTTGCAGGTGTTAGGGCTCAGTTCTGATCGGCCCATCTATCTATAATACGAAATAAATAAATAAAATAAAATAAAACTAAAAGTTGGCTTTGGGCCACTTAAGTAATTGGGTTTTAATTTAAATTACAAGTTCAATAATCAAATAAAACTTCAGCAAAACGCGTCCAACTTGGCCTCAGAAATCGACCAGCTTCCAATCCGAATTGGGCTTCGAGCTCTGCATAAGAATTGTAGCCCTCTGTGTTATCTGAAAAACCCAACAAGAACATAGTCCATCCGACAACTGTAGACCGAGATATGGCCAAAATACAGAAGTAATGTAAAGCTGAAAAATTCTGACGAAAATAAATTAAACCCAATCAAAAACTAAAAATCTAAATTAACTCAAGAAATCATTATTTTATTCAAATAAATCTTAAAAATACTAATCAAGAGTAATAAATAAGTGCAATAAAATATGAGTTATCAGGTCATAAGACCCATAAAAGGAAGGTGGCTTATGCTTGCGGAAAGTATTAAGCCGGCGGTCTAGCACATTGCGATCCTCAGCAAGCTCCACATAGGGTTCTATCACCCTAGTACAGTGACCAGTGCCCTCAACATGGCTCTGGCTCTTGTCCTGCAGAATAGGTGGAGGTGGAGGCTGTAACACCCTGTGTATACCCGGTAATGTTATCATACTATCGTATTACGATGCGCTTAATTAAATACGCGGAAAATCTTTTTCTTATCACTTATGACGTCATTATACTTAGCCAAGTTGATTACTTAATCAATTTCATAAAATATCGTCTGTATGTAAATTGCAATAAGACATCTACTGAAATACCTCAATATATAAATATAAAGTGAGTATCTAAGTCACGGCATTACATCACGTAATCCAGACAATATCCTGATACATTAATACAATTCTAATTAAAACAAGACATAATAAGTCTACGTGGCATGGACAATTCCCGTGCTCACCAAATAAACAACATAAACGACAGAGTTTCAACAAGATAATCCAAAATCATAAAATGAAGCTAAAAGCATAAAAGTAGCAAGCATATCCAGCATCCAACATGTCAGCATAATATCATCAATATCTAACTCAGCTCCAGCCTCCTGCCGGCTAGGGCCTCAACCCCCACATTACCTGATCCTGAAATAAGCATTCCCTAAACGTGGGGTGAGATCTCGTAACTAGAAATCTCAGTAAGACAAGGGGTCCTCAAGGATCTTCCACCCCAAGCTCACTTACATGTGCAATATAAGTTCTAAAAGCATTCATATCAATATAAGTTCCAAAACTATGCAGCACAACAGATATTCATGCCATGTGTGTTTAAACTATTCTACTGGCCAGAGAAATGCAGGAATATGTCTATACCTACATGTAGTACAAGGAACACCGCTTGCACCTCACCCACAGCCTCACCATCTTGTATGTACTACATACTCAGGCTTACCGTATAGGTGGAACACCGCATGCATATCATAAAGGCACTAGCATATAACAGCTCAATAGCATTTCCAAAATATCAAATCATGTAACACAGCATGCATATAACCATATCCCCATGGGACATGGTGGAACCATAACATGGCTAAACCGAGGACACAAAAGCTTACCTTACAAGCTCACTATCCAATGCCAAGAGTCCACAATCTCAAGGTCCAAACACAGCAGTATCACAATCTAATAAGGAACAATAGTATATCATTAAACATGCACCACAAGCATACAACTTAAAACAACGCCTTTCCATTACGTTTTACGTCTTAAGGCTTCACACAAGCCATAAGCCCTTAATCACATGATTCTGACTTAGTTCATTAATAACAGAAGTTCAACTTCATCACTCTAGGGACCACAAACCCTGAGTAGCCTACTGTACACACAGTACAGCTACTGTTCTACGAAATCCCAGAATATCCGGATATTCTTCGAGGACATATCCGGATATCCAATATCTGGATATCCATCTGGCAATATCCGGATATCAATATCCGGATATCAATATCCGGATATCCAGATTCCCATATCCGGATATCAATATCCGGATACACATATCCGGATATCAATATCCAGATATTTCACGAGCAAATATCCGGATATTTCGCGACAGAATGCAGTTTCTGCATTTCGCAAAGATATCCTTCCAAGGTTCCATTTTAACACTTACACACGTTAAAACATGCATTTTTAGGCACATTAAGGTTTATACAACTGTTGGTTACTTGTTTAACTCATTAAACATACCAAGACACCTCTTTTAATCATCAAAACACAAGACCAAAGGTTCAACACTTACTCAAGGCTTCAAACTCAGCAAAGGAAGGCTCTTGGAGCTCACAACTAGTTCCCAAGATTCTGACTTGGAAGGGTGCACGAAAATGCACAGCAAGGTGGTTCCTTTCTTCACAAAGAAAGCTCCATGAAGCTCCACAAGCCAAGGTAAAGGCCCCCACCTCACCAACAAGGAACACAGCCCAACCACACTCCTTCACAGCAGCTGGATACTCAGAAAAAGGAGTCTAACTCACTCCCAAGGCTACTCCCCACAACCACAAGGTGTTTAGCTAGAGAAACCAAGAGTAAAAATGGCTCCTTTGGTTCGAGTGAGGGAAGGTGAAGGTGACAAGAGGAGAAGCACTCATCTGCTGGAGGACCAGAAACTCACGCTCAAGACAAAAGGAATTGCCCTAGGATCATGTGCCAATCATATAAATAGCCACTTAAGTTTAAAACACACAGTATTAAATTTAATTGCTACGCTTAGCATTTTAAACCCAAACTTTGGATTCTTAACCTACTCAATTTTACAAGAATGATCATATTTTTATTATATTTTTTGGAGCACCTTTCCAGTACGCGCTTTTCATAGCCAGTATCAGTTTCTGGCACCAGTTCTCATTATTTTGAGTTGAAACTCATTTTACAAGTCCTACATATTATTCTAGTAATCATCATGCACTTATTATAATTTTCCGGGATACTTTTTTGGTACACATTTATACCGACTAGCAGAACCGGTAACTGCACTTTTCTTCCGGAAAGCGACTTTCAGCATTCGTAAACACTTATCATAATTATTAAAGCCTCTTAATAATTATTAGGGTCAATTATGGAATCATTTCCTAATTTAACATAATTAATCAGTTAAATTCCTTATTTAACGGTGCGGGTTCTTACATTCACCCCACCTTTTTAGGATTTTGTCCTCAAAATCAGAAAACATACCTGTCTCGAAACTCGGGGTACTGCCGGAGAAGCTCTTCCTCACGCTCCCAAGTACACTCCTCATGAGTTCTTCTGTTCCATTGTACTTTGACCATCGGAATGATCTTGCTCCTCAGCTGCTTCTCGCCACGATCGAGAATCTTGAGTGGTCCGACGAGAGTCTTTAGGTTCTCCCGAACCTCCACATCATCAGGTTGCACCACGTGCGACAGATCTGCTATGTACTTCCGAAGCTAAGACATGTGAAACACGTTGTGGATGTTGGCCAAGTTCAGAGGCAAGGCAAGCTGGTAGGCAACTGGTCCTACTCTACCAATGATCTGGTATGGCCCAATATATCGCGGGCTCAGCTTCCTCACTCCGAGTGCCCGACCAACACCGGTGGCAGGTGAAAGTATCACAAACACGTGCTCACCCTCACTGAACTCCAGTGGATGATGCTTGACATCATAGTAGCTCTTCTGGCGATTCTGCAACTGCTTCAACTTTTCACGGATCAATTGGATCTGCTAGATGGTATCTTGGACAAAGTCCAAGCCCAAAAGCTCCTTGTCCCCAACCTCAGACCAACAAGTAGGAGTCCGACACCTCCTACCATACAGTGCTTCGTATGACGCCATGCCCAGGCTAGCATGAAAGTTGTTGTTGTAAGAAAACTCAACCAACGGAAGGTACCTATCCCATGCCGAGCCTTGCTCCAACGTGCAAGCCCGCAACATGTCCTCCAAGGTCTGGATGGTCCTCTCAGTATGTCCATCAGTCTGAGGGTGATAGGCGGTACTCAATCTCAACTGCGTACCAAAAGCCTCCTGCAGTGCCTCCCAGAACCGAGATGTGAACTTTAGGTCCCTATCACTGATGATACTCTCGGGCACCCCGTGAAGCCTCACAATCTCGCGAACATAAAGCTTGGCCAGCTGCTCTGTAGTGAAGCTCATCTTCACTGGAAGAAAATGGGCAGACTTCTGGTGTTCAATCTTCACCTTCTGGCAAACCAAACACTTGGACACAAAGACAACAACATCTTTCTTCATGCCCGGCCACCAGAAGTTCTTCTTTAGGTCTTGATACATCTTAGTAGCACCAGGTGGATAGAAAATTGGCCCTTATGGGCCTCTGCCATAACCTCTTCGGTCAACGGACCTCGAGGAACCACGATCCTCTGCTGAAACAAAAGAAGTCCATCATCATTCCAAGAGACACCGTCTTGGTTCTTCACATAATCCAGACACTCTCTCTGAACTTGTGCCTTTTGATCTTTTCTAACAGCTCATTCACAACTCCGCTACTTCTAGCTCGAGAAGTACACCCTCACGCGGAGCAGTCACTTCCAGGTTTCGAAATTTCTCAACCACATCAAAGTTACCAAGTACCACATTGGCCTTGCCAGGATGGTACTTCAACTCAAAGTTGTAATCCTTTATGAACTCCATCCATCTTCTCTGCCTCATGTTCAGTTCCTTCTGGTCGAAAAGATACTTCAAACTCTTGTGGTCACTGAACACCACAAACTTCAAACCAAAAAGATAATGCCTCCAAATCTTGAAAGCAAACACAATAGCAGCCAACTCCAAGTCATGAGTAGGGTAGTTCTCCTCATGAGGCTTCAGCTGCCTCGAAGCATAGGCAATCACCTTGCCCAATTGCATCAACACACACCCTAGCCCCTTCCCGGAGGCGTCGGTGTAAAGCTAAATCTCGAGCGCAGGATCAGGAAGGACTAACACAGGAGCAGTAGTCAGTCTCTCCTTAAATTCCTGAAAGCATTCCTCACACTCGTGAGTCCAGACAAATGGAGTATCCTTTCGAGTAAGGCGAGTCATAGGGAGAACCATCATGGAGAAACCCTTCATGGACCTACGATAGTAACCTGCCAAACCCAGAAAGCTCCTCACTTCCATAACTGTCTTGGGCCTCTCCCAATCCTGTACGGCCTCGATCTTGTTCGGATCCACTGCAACTCCTTCAGCAGAAATAACATGCCCAATAAACTTCACAGACTTGAGCCAAAACTCACATTTGGAAGGCTTCGCATACAACTTCTTCTCCTTCAGCACTTGCAGAACAATCCTGAGATGCTCCACATGTTGCTCCTCCGTATTGGAGTAAATCAAAATATCGTCAATGAAGACGATCACAAACTGATCGAGGTACGGTTGGAAAATCTGGTTCATGTAATCCATGAACACAGAAGGTGCATTGGTGAGTCCAAACGGAATCATAATATACTCAAAGTGACGGTATCTCGAACGAAATGCGGTCTTAGGGACATCCTCTGGCTTCAACCGAATCTGATGGTATTCGGACCGGAGATCAATCTTAGAATACACGCAAGCACCCCTAAGCTGATCCAACAGATCATCAATCCGAGGAAGGGGATACTTGTTCTTGATTGTCACCTTGTTCAGTTGCCTGTAGTTGGTGCACAATCGCATTGTCCCGTCCTTCTTCTTCACAAAGATGATCGGTGCTCCCTAAGGAGACACACTCTGTCGAATGAAGTCTTTTGCTGAAAGATCCTCAATATGCTTCTTCAGCTCTGCCAGCTCCGGTGGCGACATCCGGTATGGCGCTAATGAAATAGGCCCCACACCAGTCAACAGATCAATGGAGAACTCTATCTCCCTCTGTGGCGTAAACTCAGGAATCTCCTCAGGAAACACCTCAAGGAATTCCCTCACCACAGGAATGCCAGTGATATCCTCCTGCGTCCCACTCGCCAAACCTCCCAACATGACATATCCAAATGCCCCAGCTCTCAAGGCTCTCCTAGCCTGCAACAAAGGAATATACGGCGAGGAACTAGCTGTTGAATCACACGGAGACATCAACACATGCTTGGCACAACAGTCAATCAATGCACAGTTCCTGGACAACCAATACATGCCCAGAATAACCTCCAAGTTGGCCATCGGTAATCCTATCAGATCTACCGAGAACTCACGGCCCTCCCACTGAAACACGACATCTCGATGTACAGTGGTAGAATCACACTTCTCTCCGGTGGCGGTGGTCACCCGCAACGGTGGAGAAAGCAAAGACATGGGAAACTCAAGCCCCACAGCAATCGGGGTAGCAATAAAAGAATGCGTAGCCCCAGAGTCAAACAAGACATCAACAGATGATGCACCAATGGTAACAGTACCTCTAACAAGGTTCAGAGCTCGATCTGACTGCTGACGATCCAAGGTATAAACACGTCGTGTAGACGGTGGCACTGCCGGTGCCGAAGTAGGTGGAAGGGGAACCATCTATAGCGGCACTGCCTGAACTGCAGCCGCTCTTGCCGTCGCCGACGGACAATCTCTGGAGAAGTGACCCTCCTTGCCACACTGAAAACAAATCAACTGACCAGTAGAACACAGTCCAAAATGAGTCTTCCCGCATCCCGAACACCTGGGAGTAGGAGGTCTCGCTGCACTCCCTTGAGCAGAAGTCCTCTTGAACTGATTCGGCGCTTGCTGAGTTGCCATCTGTTTTCCCTTGCCCTTGTTCCCAAACTTCCTGTCTCTCCAAGAAGTGGAACTACCAGCTACCTTCGTCGTCGTCTCAGCTACCTTGGCCCTCTTGGCCTTACCCGTTCTGTAGAAATCTTCAATATCACGACACTGCTGAACCAGTGTCCCAAAGTCTCTTGAAGCAGAACCAGCAAGGTAACCAGCAGTATCCTCACTAAGTCCCTTGCGGAACTTAGCAGCCAAGAATGTGGGAGTAGGCCTCGCCATCCTGAAGTGTGAAAACTTCACCAGCTCATTGAACTTGGCCAAGTACTCGTCAACAGACAACGAGCCCTGAACCAACTTGTCAAACTCCCTTTGCTTCCTCTCCTGTGCATCGTACGGGAAGTACTGACCCAGAAAACAATCCTCAAAGAATGGTCACGTCATCGCACGGCCCCGCATCTCGTAGACATGAGAAATGTTCATCCACCACTCATGGGCATCGCCGTCCAGCATATAAGTAGCGAACATCAACTTCTGCGGATCTGAATACTGCATGACCCGAAAGATCTTGTCTAGCGCCTGAAGCCATCTTGCAGCAGCAATGGGATCATAAGACCCATAAAAAGTAGGTGGCTTATGATTACGGAAAGCATTCAGCCGGCGATCAATCGTATCTCTGTCCTCAGCGGGATCCACAAAGGGTTCCATCACCCCAACATCATGCGTAGAGCTACCAATGTGACTCAGGGTCTCATCCTGAACACTAGGTGGAGGCGACAATGGTGGCGGTGGAGGTGGTGGCGGTGGAAACTGACCAACAGCTGGACCAGCTCTCATCTCCTCCAACATGGCCCTCATCAAGGTCATGTTCGCCAACCGATTTGCCTCAAGAGCATCCTCTGTGGCCTTCTGGTTCGCTTCTCTAGCAGCGTCCATCATTGCCACGTTGGCCAATCTAGTGGCCTCCTGCATCTCAGCCAATGCAGTCAGGATCGGATCGAGTTGATCCTTAGCAGTCTCACGTGTTCTCCTGGATCCTACCATGACTCTGCACAAGTTACACAAATTATGAGTTGATCAGGCCCACGCAATGTGATCACATATGCATCATCATAATAACAACCAACGGAGCAAACACACAAGACAGACACAACCAAACATATTAATCATTGTAATACATACAGACTTTTCCCTTGAACCGTTGCTCTGATACCATAAAATGTAACACCCCATGTATACCAGGTAATGTTATCATACTATCGTATTAAGCTGCGCTTAATTAAATATGCGGAAAATCTTTTTCTTATCACTTATGAAGTCATTATTCTTAGCCAAGTTGATTACTTAATCAATTTCATAAAATATTGCCTGTATGTAAATTGCAATAAGACATCTACTGAAATACCTCAATATATAAATATAAAATGAGTATCTAAGTCACGACAATAAATCACGTAATCCGAACAATATCCTGATACATTAATACAACTCTAATTAAAACAAGACATAACAAGTCTACGTGGCATGGACAATCCCCATGCTCACCAAATCAACAGCATAAAGGACATAGTTTCAACAAGATAATCCAAAATCATAAAATGAAGCTAAAAGCATAAAAGCAGCAAGCATATCCAGCACCCAACATGTCAGCATAATATCATCAATATCTAACTCAGCTCCGGCCTCCTGCCGCCTGGGGCCTCAACCCCCACATTACCTGATCCTAAAATAAGCATTCTCCAAACGTGGGGTGAGATCTCTAAACTAGAAATCTCAGTAAGACAAAGGGTCCTCAAGGATCTTCCACCCCAAGCTCACTTACATGTGCAATATAAGTTCTAAAAGCATTTATATCAATATAAGTTCCAAAACTATGCAGCGCAACAGATATTCATGCTATGTGTGTTTAAACTATTCTACTGGCCAGAGAAATACAGGAATACACTATACCTACATGTAGTACAAGGAACACCGCTTGCACCTCACCCACAGCCTCACCATCTTGTATGTACCACATACTCAGGCTTACCGTATAGGTGGAACACCACGTGCATATCATAAAGGCACTAGCATATAACAGCTCAATAGCATTTCCAAAATATCAAAGCATGTAACACAACATGCATATAACCATATCCTCATGGGACATGGTGGAACCACAGCATGGCTAAACCGAGGACACGGAAGCTTACCTTGCAAGCTCACTATTCAATGCCAAGAGTCCACAATCTCAAGGTCCAAACACAGCAGTATCACAATCTGTTATGGACCAATAGTATATCATTAAACATGCACCACAAGCATACAACTTAAAGACAATGCCTTTCCGTTACGTTTTATGTCTTAAGGCTTCACACAAGCCATAAACCCTTAATCACGTGATTCTGACTTAGTTCATTAATAACAGAAGTTCAACTTCATCAATCTAGAAGTTCAACTTCACACAAGCCGTAAGCCCTTTATGTCTTAAGGCTTCATCAAGCCAGAATATCCGGATATTCTTCGGGGACATATCCGGATATCCAATATCCGGATATCCATCTGGCAATATCCGGATATCCAGATTTGTAACATCCCGCATAATTAGGAACTTATATTAATTATAATCAAGAATGTGAAGCATACCTGAAATTCGAATTAAATTTATGTTTAGAGTAGAATTAATTTAAATTAGGGAAATTATTTTTATGGCAACTATAAGTGGGTGTATATATATATATATATATTAAGAATTCGAAATACTAGTCAAGAAGGGATAGTATTACGTTTAATTACAATATAGGTAGAAAGCCTAATTATTACCTAGTGGGAATATGGAATAATAATTATTAGAAAAAAAACCATTTAATATACAATTAGGGAGATGGACATAGGTCATGAAGTTGAACTGTATGTAAGAATAGGATGGGAGTAATTTTAAGTGCCAACTACAATGAAATCCTAGTAAATACTTGGCAAATTACATGAAGCAATATGACATAGTTAATTAGGGTCCAACTAGGCAAGAGGGCGATGACCCAAGTCCTTGGAGAACTAAGTTCAGCCCAATCTGCATTAAACATTATCAATTAAATTATCCTAATGAAATCTACCTGCATGAAATCTGATTGGTCCTTGACAACTCTCATCTAACTTATCTTTTCTTATTCCCCTCATGCGCATCATAGGATGAGTAATTTAGTTTATTAGCTTTTAGATCAGATTAGGACCAAGTAGTATAATTTCTCTCTTCATACGCGTCACTTGTGAACCTCCAAAGCTGCATGCTTGTCAATTTGATGCCTTGACCAAACTCAGTCCAAATTCTTCTTAAAATCGTGACCAAAGGGATTGCAACCTAAACTCGTCCACTTTCTTCTTCCGACCGGGAGCACCTTGCAGGATGACCAAAGCTTTCAAGCACATTCTGCTCCTTCTTCCCTGTTCGGCTGCGCACATACACTCATGGAGGTGAAGTATTTTTCGCCGCCTTCTTGCTCTCTCCCACTTAATCCAATTTCTGACTAAGCTTTTCCTTGCTGGAACGTGGTCCTGCCGTGTTGGAGTCGCCCTTTTCCCTTGCATGCAGTTGGCTCTAAATTATTGGGACAGTGGAGAGTGAAGTGGCTACCCTCCACTTGAATTGATGGCCCTTGAATGCAGCCTAGAAGGTAAATTTGAGTCCCAAGCTTTCCTTTCCTCCTCTGTTTCGGTCAGTACATACATGCAAAGGAGATTAATATTTTTAGCCTCCCTCCCTCTTTGTGTAGTTTGAGCGCTGTATAGGTGCAATAAAAATGTAATTCTAGTTTTGTTAAATTCCTTCCTTGCTTATGTTCATTCAAGAAATCATGGATTTGGTGTTTGTCAACCTTATGAACCGTGTAGAGCTTGAAAGAGAGCTCCATACTATGCCTTAGAACTGCTTTGTTTAACCAATCTAATGAGTTAACCTTGCATGTTATGAACTCTGTCATTTGGTACAACCTTTAGGATTTAATGCTTATGAACTGAAACCGAAAAATTATGAACTCAGAACTAGCTTCAATTAAATCGTTGAACTACCTCTTGGATTGGAACACCTTATTAGGCTCTGCGTGTGTAAATAGGTTTATGGGCAGCAGGTATACGGTCATGTAAGCTTTAATGGAATTTTTTTGAACCGCCTAGGATTTTATTGCTTATGAACCAAAGCTGAATGTTTGTGGAATTGGAAATAGCTTCTGTAACTTGATGGACATTTTGTTAGGCTTAAAAGAAGAATAAAAATAAAAACCGAACCAGTATATGGAATAGGCCTTGGGATTTTGCCGTTACACGTGGTAAATTAATGAGAGGTTAGGAATTGGCATAGGTAAGGCTCATGGTAATCAGTTTGAAATTTAAAAGGGTACTAGAAGTATGTTTATGCCGCTAGTCTTGTTTTTTTTTATTCCTATTCCTTGTTTCTGCCCAGCCATGAGGTCTTGTTGAAGCACACAAGTATAACAAAGAAATCTGATGTAGGAGCTTGGAACATAGCTCCCCTTAACTATATGGGACTGCTTTATTGGATTAGTAAAAGTTGTGGGACCTTGTATGTGTTAACTTAAGAAGACCGCTTGCTAATAATTTTATGATCTTACCAAGGTGAAATAAGAAGCCTTAAGTATAAAAATAAATAAAATAATTGATGTACCTTGTGGGCGACCAAAACAAAATTAGTAGGTGTAGGTTACCTTGGAACATTGTTAAGTATTAGCAATTTGTGATTGGGACATAGACCTTGTTTCTTTATTCCTCTTTGCCTCGGTTTTACATGCATCAAAGGGAGGCGATTGCAGTTGTCATTTCTTTTCTATTCTGCCTAGCTGTAGGAACTATTAACCATTGGTGGATGTAAACCTAAAGAAGTAAAATTTAAGAGCTTGGATATAGCTCCTGGTTATGCGTTGGGGTTGTCCTTGGAACCAGTATAATAATTTGGCTTGCCATGTTTTTATTTAGTAAGGGCAGCATGTCATAATTTTATTAGCAGTAACTAAAGGACATTGGTAGAGTTGTGTTAAAATAAAGTATAATCACCGAATTATGAACCGAACTTTGGACATGAAAGAACTATTTGGTCCGCTCTTGTATTACCCTCCTAAATTATGTAGAGATGTTATGTGAATGGAAAACCAAAGACACCTAATTAATGGTGAAGACAACCAAATTAAATGCTTAGGGATTTATATTAATGTTAATTGTTAATCTTTGGCAAAACTAAAGTTAAAACAGAAAATTAAATAACAGGTATGCATGGTAAATTGGTTAGAAGTCTTGTATTGAAAGCCCGGAAAGTACATGCATTTTATTGGAATAGTAGATGTGAATTCTGATTGTTGGTACCCAATGTTTAGGTGTGCTAACTTCTAAAAGTGTGGGCTGATTGGTGATGCTTTGATAAAATAAAATGTTAAAGACTCGAGGTATGTGTAGGCGGTATTACCTAATGTGACTATTGGCTAGTGTATGGAATTGTGATGTGTTGCTCACATTTGTTCTATGTATGTTATGATGATGATGAGCCAATGGTAAGAATATGAAAGGATGATATGATATATGCATGCATTTTACATCATAATACATTTTTCTGTTGGGTGCGATTGCATAACATGGCATGTATACTTGATTCATGACATCTTGATTATATATATATTTGTATTGAGGACATGTGACTGAGCATGCATCATATAGGCATGCCTGGTACCAGGAGAGGGGACACTTGGCTTCAGTCCGCATAGGTTCCACAGTGGGATTCACCTTCATGGGAGCCATTAGGAATACCCACTGTGATGCTACGCGCACGACGGTGCTATGAGCGTAAAGGAAAAAGGGCGTTATATACGCGTTATGATATATGATAAAAAGGATTAAATGTTTGAAGTGACTGTTTATGATTTTGTGCCTAGTTAATATTGTTGCATTATGGTTTTGTTGCCACACTACTGGGATTTTCTCTCACCCCTTTGGGGCTACTATTTTTACAAAATGGCAGGAGGACGTAAAAGCTTTTGAGGACTTGGATAATTGCTGTTGGCTTCTACTGTTTGGGCATGCTGCTATTGATGTGATATTTTATGGATGACTGCATGAAACTAAGAAGCTTTTATTACTGTGAACTATGATTTTATTATTGCATTACGATTTTATGACCAACAAGTGTTTTGGAAACAGATGTTGAAACGTTTGGGAAAAGGATTTTGACATGTTATCTAAATGCTGAGTTTTGAAAAGTCTTTGCGAGCACTTTGTAAGTTGTCGTACTGGAGCTACGGACTTCCAATTTTCTTATAATTTATATGCACGCGTAGCCCCAGGTGTCTAGTTTCATTATATATAAACCTTGCAAAGAAATTCTGAAAGATCGATTTATTATGAATTTCACCAGCCAGGACATTTGTGATATTTCCACTATTTTCTCTCTTATTTTGGGAGTTATGTTTCGAGGGGCAAACGAACTTCAAATTACTATTATTTTATATGAACGCGAAGCCCCGGATGTCTAGTTTCTAGATTACAAAGAATATTTATTTGAATCGTTGAAGTGAATTTTATACGAATTTTTAAAACAGCAAGGTCTGCCAGGAAAGTTATATTTTCAGTAGTTGGGAAATTTTGAAAGTATACTCTGATTTTGTGACGATCAATTATAAGTTTTTAATTGGCATTGTAAAAGTGATTTTCAGTCTCTAAAATACGATTAAAGAACTCTAATCCGCTTAGCAAACAACTCTCTTGGATGCATACAAGGGAGGGTGTTACAAGATTCCCATATCCGGATATCAATATCCGGATACACATATCGGGATATCAATATCCGGATATTTCACGAGCAAATATCCGGATATTTCGCGACAGAATGCAGTTTCTGCATTTCGCAAAGATATCCTTACAAGGTTCCATTTTTAACACTTACACACGTTAAAGCATGCATTTTTAGGCACATTAAGGTTCATACAACTGTTGGTTACTTGTTTAACTCATTAAACATACAAAGACACCTTTTTTAATCATCAAAACACAAGACCAAAGGTTCAACACTTACTCAAGGCTTCAAACTCAGCAAAGGAAGGCTCTTGGAGCTCACAACTAGTTCCCAAGATTCTGACTTGGAAGGGTGCACGAAAATGCACAGCAAGGTGGTTCCTTTCTTCACAAAGAAAGCTCCATGAAGCTCCACAAGCCAAGGTAAAGGCCCCCACCTCACCAAAAAGGAACACAGCCCAACCACACTCCCTCACAGCAGCTCGATACTCAGAAAAAGGAGTCCCACTCACTCACAAGGCTACTCCCCACAACCACAAGGTGTTTAGCTAGAGAAACCAAGAGTAAAAATGGCTCCTTTGGTTCAAGAGAGTGAGGGAAGGTGAAGGTGACAAGAGGAGAAGCACTCAGCTGTTGGAGGACCAGAAACTCACGCTCAAGACAAAAGGAATTGCCTTAGGATCATGTGCCAATCATATAAATATCCACTTAAGCTTAAAACACACAGTATTAACTTTAATTGCTATGCTTAGAATTTTAAACCCAAACTTTGGATTCTTAACCTACTCAATTTTAAAGAATTATCATATTTTTGTTATATTTTTCGAAGCACCTTTCTGGTACGCGCTTTTCATAGCCAGTATCAGTTTCTGGCACTAGTTCTCATTATTTTGACTTGAAACTCGTTTTACAAGTCCTACATATTATTATAGTAATTATCATGCACTTATTATAATTTTCCGGGATACTTTTTCGGTACGCATTTATATCGACTAGCAGAACCGATATCTGCACTTTTCTTCCGAAAAGCAACTTTCAGCATTCTTAAACACTTATCATAATTATTAAAGCCTCTTAATACTTATTAGGGTCAATTATGGAATCATTTCCTAATTTAACATAATTAATCAGTTAAATTCCTTATTTAACGGTGCGGGTTCTTACAGAGACGGTGGTGGCGGTGGAGGTGGTGGCGGAGGGAACTGACCAACAGCAGGACCAGCCCTCATCTCCTTCAACATGATCCTCATCATAGTCATGTTCGCCAGGCGGTTCGCCTCCAATACATACTCAGTGGCTTTCCTGCTCGCCTCTCTGACGGCGTCCAGCATTGCCTGGTTTGCCATTCTAATGGCCTCCTGGTCGGCTAGTCGAGCCGCCTGCATATCAGTCAATGCAGTCGGGACAGGATCAGGTTGATCCCCGCTAGTGTCTCGGTTCCTCCGAGGTATCACCATGACTCTGCACAAGTTACACAAAGAATGAGTTGATCAGACCCACGCAATGTGGTCACATATGCATTATCATAGCAAAACCCAATAGAGATAACACACAGACAAGACTCACAGCAAACATCCTAAGTTATTGCAATTTATACAGGCTTTTCCCTAGAAAATGCTCTGATACCATAAAATGTAACACCCCGTGTATACCCGATTTGTTAAAATGTCATCGTATTAAGCCACGCTTAATTAAATGTGCAGAAAATCTTTTTCTTTTCAATTATGACGTCATTAAACTTAGCCAAGTTGATTACTTAATCATTTCATAAAAACATCGCTTGTATGTAAATTGCAAAAGACAGCTAACTAAAATACCTCAATAGATAAATATGTGAGTATCTAAGTCAGGAATCTACAACACGTAGTCAAGACAATATCCCGATACATTAATACAACTCCAAACTAAAAACATAAAGTCAAGTCAATATGGCATGGACAATCCCCATGCTCACCAAATAGGAACATAATCAATAGAGTCTTAGCTCAAAGATCCATAACATGAAACTAATAACATAACAGCAACAAATGTCGTCCAGCATCCAAACATAAAAAGCATAAGAAGAAATATCAGCTAAGCTCCGGCATCCTGCCGCTAGAGGTCTCAACCCCTGGGTTACTGTTGGACGTTTAGCAAGTGCACTAGTCGTACAAGTAATAAAATGATGAGTAAAGATCGTTCCCACGAGGAATTGTGTTCAAACACCAATATACCATAGAAAACTAATTTGAATCAAATAAAAGTTTGTAAAAATCATGAATAAATTGTCACCAGAAAATTGATTGTAAGTAATTTGACACAAAGTAAATGTGGATTAGGAATTAATAAAACAACAAGTAGTCAGAAAACAACTTTCCTCCACAATAACCTATGTAAAAAAAAAAAACTGATCATATGATGAATTCCTTTCCATGTGATTTTAATCAACCTTTTACTTATCATCAGGATGTAATCCCTTACTACCCTGATGGATACATTAATCAGAAACCCCAATCCCTTGGTGATCTCTTTCTTAATACATGCATGAATTACTAAAGTTTTAAGATTACATCAGAATTCTAGCATCAATCCCTTGAGTACTAGAATTCTGATGTTGAGATTATCAAATACAGAAGTCATATAAACATCCCTGTTCTATATTACTTCCTTGATAAAAATAATTAAATCAGAAAATCTCAAATCAAGACATGAAAAATACTTTATCATATTAATCAAATCAACATAGTATTATCATGGAATTCTATTGCATTCAGACTACAAAGACTCTACTCAGACATGACTAAGGAAGAAATAAGAGAAGAAGAAACAAACTTCATTTCCATGTTGAAAGTCTTCAATCTCCAAACTATTACAAGGAAATCCTAATACAAAAACTAAGAGAATTTAGAGAGAAGTCAGACTAAGTTTAAGAGAGAGAGAGTTCAGATCCCTCAGATTTAGATATCTTCTAAGTGTCAAGGCTTTGCCTTATATAGTGTTACAATTAAAAACAGAAAACTGATGTGGGCGCTAAAACGTCCATAAGTGACCGTTTTAGCGTCCATGCTTTACGTATGCTCAACTGCTTTTAACTGATTCCAACGCTAAAACGTTAAGGAATGACCATTTTAGCGTCCAAACTTGGTGAATGCTCAACTAACTTTAACTGACTCCAACGCTAAAACGTTTGATTTGGACGTTTTAGCGGTGAAGACCAGAATCTTTTTCCACTTTAGGGCGCTAAAACGCGTATTGCAGGCCGTTTTAGCGCCCAAGACCAGCAATTTTCCATCTTTTTAGTGTAGCAGCGCGCTAAAATGCTCTGTGTGAACGTTTTAGCGCTCATCACCAGCAATTTTTGGCCTCTTCCTGTAGCAGGGCGCTAAAACGCTCAGTGTGAACGTTTTAGCGCTCAACACTTAGGCAATTTTTCTCCTCTTGAGCTCCAGAATCTTCTTCCTTCTCCAGTTGTCTTTCAAGCTTGCTTTTCCTACAAGAATCATACAATTTTCCAATAAAGCTCTTGAACTTGTAATTGAGGACATCTTAGGACATTAACCTAGTTTTTCATCATTTAATCACACAATTTGATCCTAATTCCTGCTAAAAACCATGATGAACTAAGGGTTCATCACAATTCCCAGATTTGAATATTGCTGTCCTCAGCAATAACTTTAAAGACAGAGAAAGACTTGAGATTCTTTATACATGAAATTTATGAGGTTGGATTGAAATATGACAGATCAACTTTCCAAGATACAATCTAACAACCCAGCAATCTATCTTTTACTATGACTTGCTTAACCTCATTACAATGACTTTCAACAGATTAGTAAGATGAAATGCAGAGACCTTCAACACAAAACACCCCCTTACTTGGAACTTCTCAAAAATTGTGAGAATAAACTCTCTTGCCCTCTAGTGTCTAAGGGTGTACTCATCACTCAATCTCCACTGCACTCAAAATACTATAAGCTTGCCCATCTTCTCACTTTCCATAGTGACAGTGATTCATAAGTAGAACAAAAGAGGCTTTGGTGGTATGACTTGACTAAGAATAGGATTCTGTATAGAAGAAGGAAAATTGGCTTGACACATAGTTGGCTAAAGATAGGATTTGATGTTGCAGAAGGTTAGATAGATGAATCAGATTCAGATAAGAGGAGGATCACTATTGAATTTATCTATGTACTCCTTAATCCTTCTCATTCTCTTCTTCCTTTTTCATTTACTCTTTTCACCAACTCTTCTACAACTTTTCTTTTTCTTGAACTTCCTTCCTCCTTTTCTTCCAACTTTCAACACTTTGTGTTGTTTTGATTTCCCTTTTTCCTCATTTCCTTTTTCTTTTCCTTTTCCAAACCAAGCACTTTGTGCCTTTACTTCTTTTTTCTTTTTCGTTCTTCTTTTTCTCCAAATTTCCAACATTTAACACTTAATATTTTTGTTCATTGCAGAAACACCTTTCTCCAACAGAGCTTTCCTCCTTACCCCTTATCTGAACACATAATCCGAAAATTTAGGATCTGGAATAAGTGCAGGGCTCTTAGTTTTATCATAAAAAGTTTGGCTTAAGGCTTCCATACAATAGGAAAATTTGGTTCAAAAGAAAAATGCCTCAATGAACTCTACTTTACAAACCATGAACTATTTCAAGTTAGAAACAGGGCAAGTTCTAGAGTTACTCATACAGTGAAGTGCTCTCTGAACAAAAAATTTCTGTATAGGCTCTATGTCTCACAGTTCAGAGTGCATGCTTGAATTCCTCTATATACATCAAACTGATCTCTCTACTCCTCACATAGCATGAGTATTGCAAACATATCATTTAGCACACATGCAAAGATTTCAAATTGCATCAAAAAAAAAAAATTGATCAATCATGTAAAACTTTGATCATCCTATCCTCATAAAATTCACATCATCTCAACTCTAAATCCAACCTTTGTACATATACAACACTACCTAGACTACCTAAAACTACATTCACAAGAATTTAAGAGAAAGGATTGAGATGTTTCCCTGTTTGTGGCTCATCAACTGTGTGTCGTCATCAACTGTGTGATACCACCATAATCATGTCATTCATTCACACCCCATTCCCAGATTTAAACGTTGTTGTCCCCAGCAACTAATTTAAATCTAAAAAGCAGTTGATAAATTCTGAAACACATTCACATATCAACAAATAGTATCAGTACTATTTCAAAAGTGCATCATGCAAACAGAGAATCTCAATGTACTAACAAATGTACAAAATTAAAAATAATACCACAGGTAACTAAAAGTATCCAAAATAAAACCATAAAAACAGAAAATGTGTAAAAACAAAATAAGGAGTCTAGTCAGTAGACTCTTCATCATCACTAAACACCAAATATGAGCCTGGATCAGCAGTAGGCAAGGGGTTGTACTCAGGATCAATACCCCTGTCCTTATCCATAGCACCAGTATCAGCAGCAGCAGTGGTCTCTGTGGTAGTAGCATCAACACCAGGTTGTCTCTCTGAAGTGGGTGCAGCATGGGAAGGTGTAGCACCATCAGCAGGCGCAGCTCCATCCACATGATCAGCATAGTGAGTCCGGGCCATTGCCTCAAAGGCTTCCTCCTCATCAGAATGAGGGTATACAGCAGCTGGTAATCAATAACATCTAAGCCCTGAGCCTCACATATAGATTTCAACATCGTCACCATATATGTCTGAAATGAGTGCTGGCTGGACTGCATAAACCGGAGACGCCTGCGCAAATGTCTCATTCGGAAGTCAATGTTCACCGTCCATTGCTCCCCTGACCTTAGCCTCTCTTCTAATTCATCATCACTCTGAGTTGTAGATTTCCTACCAGGAGTCAATCCTGTGACCTCCCCTCCTCCTATCTTCAATTGCTTTGTTATCATTGCGGCATCTATTGTAGGGTGCAATTTAGTTGGTGCCCCATTATCAGTAACATTTACACCAGCTTTCTGACAAAGCAACTGAATCAAGGAACAGTGACCCAAAGCAGCAGAGTCACTGTCAGAGTGAGCCATATCATAAATGCTGTCCTGAAGGAGAATAGGAAGTTCCACCTTCGCCTTTGTCATGATAGTGTGAATCAGGACAGCTCTCTTCAGGATAACCTCTGCCTGGTTGGAAGAGGGTATGACATTTGAGATTACAAAGTGAAACCAGACTCTAGCCTCACCATTTAAATGCCTCAACCAAATCAACTTAGGAGCAACCTTATCCTTGGTTAACTCCCAAGTTTCACCAGGTTTGGCTATAGTCTGCAAAATAGGCTCAGCTGCTCCTACCTTGGTCCAGGTTTCAAAGTTTGGGTCACTCCTCCTTGGTGGAATTTCAATATTCTGCCAGTTTCTCCTGAACTCACAACTGGCATTGTGGATATAGTCACAGAACCTTATCTTCAGCAACTTTTGGATGGTGTGAGCATCATACTTCACTTTCTTTCCCCTCACCCCAGCTAGTGAAGGTCCTCTGGCCTCCTTGATCTCCATTAAATGCATTAGCAAAGAATTCCCTTGCTATGTTAGGACTGCTATCACCCAATATTCTTCCAAAAGTTGCCCAATCCCTGGTCTTCAGCTGAGACTGAAACTGAGGATATTCATCCTGTTCTAGAACAAATTTTCTTTCTCTCACAAATGGCCAGGAAGTCTTGTCAGTATGACGTTTCTCATGTTCCTCACTTTTCCAAAAGTGAGCATCAAACTGTGGGGTAGGCTCAGCTTCAGTATCTCCTCCTTGATTCACTCGGGCTCTCTTCTTATATCTCTTCTTCCCCTGTGTAGAGGGAGCTGGTTGAGAAGGAGAAGACATTGTGCCTACACAACAAGAGAAAATCAGTCCAAATGTCAAACAATTACATATCATGAATCCAATTCCACAATTCCCAGATTTAGAACTCTTGTAGTGGGGAATTTGGATCAAAACATGTATGAATTACAACCCCACAATGCCATATTGTAGACCCTCAACTTTGTATGAAACAGGGCATGGGCGCTAAAACGGTCACACTGAGCGTTTTAGCGTCCTGGCCTTAAACGTGTGTAAAAAACTGGACGGGCGCTAAAACGGTCACACTGAGCGTTTTAGGGCCAGGCCAATTTTTGGGTCAGGCATTTCCACGAACACCTTGTGTGTGTGTACGCTGGGTTGTTGTTTGAAGACAATTTAGAACCAACACGCGCTGGATTTGTTGTCTCATTCCCAAAATATCAGTCAAAAGCAATAGTTCAGGAGAATAATACAAATAAAACTAATATCAACATGCAATCCTACGAATGATACAGGCAATCAACATGTGAAATGCCCTAGAAAATGCCCAATAATCGTATGCTTCAGATATGATATGTGATGGAGGGAAATGAGATGAGATACATACCGTGATGTTGATGAGAGGATGTGGAAGAAACTACAAAGATGGATGATACAAATGTGAGATAAGAACCGTGTTGTGGAAAAGAGAGGCAAAGTATACGAATGTAAGAGTAAAAGAGAAGAGGAACTCTGTTATATCGAATTAGTGACAGGGCGCTAAAACGTTGGCTTACCAGGCGCTTTAGCGTCCTTGTCCAGAGAAAAATGCACACTTTGTGCATCACAGCGCTAAAATGGTCAGATTGAGCGTTTTAGCGCGTTTGGGCAGAGTGCCTGTATTGGTGTTGTTGGTGAACGCTAAAACGCTCATAATGAACGTCTTAACGCCCACAACCAAAGAGTTTCATAATGATGGAACTCTTGGGACGCTAAAACGGTCAGAGTTGACGTTTTAGCACCCAGCACAGCAATAAATTTCTCTTTGATTTTTCAACAAAATTTTCCCTTTTTCTTCTTCATCTTATGGATATGGTATGAACATGGAATTACATACCTAGTACAGTGGGTTGCCTCCCACTCAGCGCTTGTTTAACGTCACGAGCCTGACTGGTATGATCTATTTTACCTCTAATAAAGCAACTGTCAGTAGTTGCTTATCCACAGCACTTCCAACATATAACTTCAATCGTTGACCATTGACTGTAAAACTTCTGTCCGAATCCAAAGAACTGATTTCTACAGCCCCATACGGTTTCATATCTTTTACCACAAACGGTCCAAACCATCTAGACTTTAACTTCCCTGGAAACAGCTTCAACCTGGAATTGAACAGAAGTACTTGATCCCCCACCTTGAAGTCTCTAGGTGTGATCTTCCTATCATGCCATAGCTTTGTCTTTTCCTTATACAAACTGGCACTTTCATAAGCAGACAAACGAAACTCATCCAATTCATCCAGTTGTAATAATCTTTTCTGTCCCGCTGCTTTGGAATCAAAATTCAGATATCTCACAGCCCACAAAGCCTTGTGCTCCAATCCAACTGGCAAATGGCATGCTTTTCCAAACAGCAACTGAAATGGAGACATCCCAATAGGAGTTTTGAAAGCGGTCCTATATGCCCATAAGGTGTCATCAAGTTTCTTGGACCACTGGGTCCTAGCATTCCCAACAGTCTTCTCCAATATTCTCTTCAATTCCCTGTTGGAAATCTCAACCTGACCACAAGTCTGTGGGTGATATGGAGTGCTTATTTTGTGCTTCACTCCATACTTAGCCAAGGCATACTCCACCATCCTATTATTAAAATGAGTGCCCCCATCACTAATGATAGCTCTAGGGACTCCAAATCTTGAAAATATATTCTTTCTCAGAAAAGCAATCACCACCCTGGAATCATTGGTTGGTGTAGCTATGGCCTCAACCCATTTGGAAACATAATCAACTGCCACCAATGTGTACTTGTTAGAGTAAGAAGAAGGGAAAGGTCCCATAAAATCCATACCCCAAACATCAAAGATTTCCACTTCCTGGATATTGTTCAACGGCATTTCATGTCGCCTAGAAATATTCCCAGTTCTCTGACAGTTATCACATGCCTCCACAAACTTCTTTGCATCCTTGTATAAAGTGGGCCAGTAGAAGCCACTCATCAATACTTTTGCTGCAGTTCGCTCACCTGCAAAATGTCCACCATATGCAGAACCATGACAATGCCACAACACATCCTTCTGTTCTTCCTCTGGAATACACCGTCAGATCACACCATCTGAACATCTATAGAAAAGATATGGCTCATCCCAAATATACCTCTTAACATCATGCAGAAATTTCTTCCTCTGTTGCCATGTTAAATCCTTAGGCATCAATCCAGCAGCTTTATAGTTGGCAAAATCAGCAAACCATGGTGGGGTACTGATAGATAAGACTTTATCCCCAACCACCTCTGTTACAGCACATATTGCCAAAACATGTTCATCAGGAAACTCTTCTCTGATCACTATTTCCGGTCCTTCTTGAAGTTCTTTTTCTGTAATCCTGGATAAGTGATCAGCCACCAAGTTTTCAACTCCCTTTTTGTCCTTGATCTCTACCTCAAACTCTTGCAACAGTAACATCCAGCGGAGTAACCTGGGTTTAGCATCCTGCTTGCTTAACAAATACTTTAAAGCTGCATGGTCAGTGTAAACAATAACTTTTGATCCTAACAGGTATGGCTTGAATTTGTCAAATGCATACACAATAGCCAGTAATTCTTTTTCTGTAGTAGCATAATTCTTTTGTGCATCATTTAAGATCTTACTGGCATAGTAAATGACATGCAACAATTTATTCACTCTTTGGCCCAATACCACTCCTACAGCATAGTCACTGGCATCACACATTAATTCAAATGGTAATGAAAAATCAGGTGCCATCATGATAGGTGCAGTGGTCAACTTTTCTTTTAAATCATGAAATGCATGCAGACATTCATCATCAAACAAGAATTCTTGGTCCTTGACCAATAACTTGCATAAGGGCTTGGCAATTTTTGAAAAATCTTTTATGGACCGCCTATAAAATCCTGCATGACCAAGAAAACTCCTCACACCCTTAACATTTACAGGTGGAGGAAGTTTCTCTATCACAGAAATTTTTACCCTATCCACTTCAATTCCATTCCTAGACACCTTGTGTCCAAGAACTATACCTTCCGTCACCATAAAGTGACACTTCTCCCAGTTCAAAACCAAGTTACAGTCTTGACATCTTTTCAAAACAGAATCTAAATTCTCTAGACATATGTCAAAATCAGACCCAAATACAGAAAAATCATCCATAAAAATTTCTATGCATTCTTCTATCATATCAGAAAAAATGGAAAGCATGCACCTTTGAAAGGTGGCAGGAGCATTGCATAAGCCGAAAGGCATCCTCCGGTATGCGAATATTCCATATGGACATGTAAAAGCAGTCTTCTCCTGATCCTCTGGTGCCACAGCTATCTGATTGTACCCTGAATAACCATCCAAGAAGCAATAGAAAGCATGTCCTGCCAACCTCTCTAGCATCTGATCCAAGAAAGGAAGTGGAAAATGATCCTTCCTGGTTGCCTTATTCAGCCTCCGGTAATCAATGCACATTCTCCAGCCAGTGATTGTCCTTGTGGGAATCAACTCATTGTTCTCATTTTTCACCACAGTCATCCCCCCTTTCTTGGGCACGGTCTGCACAGGACTCACCCAAGCACTGTCTGAAATGGGGTAAATCATCCCAGCATCAAGCAACTTCACCACCTCCTTCCTCACTACTTCCTTCATAGTGGGGTTGAGTCTCCTCTGTGGTTGCCTTACTGGTTTGACCTCTTCTTCCATCAATATTTTGTGGGAGCAAAAGGAAGGATTAATACCCTTAAGATCTGAAAACTGCCATCCAATAGCCATTTTATTCTTCTTGAGTACCTTAATCAACTTCCCTTCTTCCTCATCAGACAACATTGCATTAATGATTGCTGGATATGTTTGATCATCCCCAAGGAACACATACTTCAAATGTGAAGGTAATTCTTTAAGTTCTACCTTAGGTGCTCCTTTTGGAATGTCATCAATCTTCTTCTCAAGCTCTTCCACTTCTGGCTCTTCTTGATAATCTTCTGTACCTGTCTTTCTTCTGATCTTGTTCCTGACTGGGAATTCTTTTTTATTCACTTCTTCCACAACCTCCTGTATCACATCTAATCTAAAACAATCCTCCACATCAACAGGATGCTTGATGGTTTCAAATACATCAATTGTGACTGTTTCCTCATCCACCATTAGCAACAACTTTCCTTGTTCAGCATCTATCAAAGATCTTGCAGTTGCTAAAAAGGGTCTTCCTAACAATAGAGGATTTTCTATCCTCTCCTCCATGTCTAAGAATCACAAATCACTTGGAAAAATAAGCTTGTGCGTACCTTGACCAAGACATCTTCAACCACACCTTCAGGCCTCTTAGATCATCTGCAGATGCAAATAGAAGATTGGTTTCCTTCAAAGTGTTGATTCCCAAAGCTCTACATACTGTCAACGGCATCAAGTTTATACTCTGGTTCCCAAATTACACAATGCCTTTCCCACCTCCACACTTCCGAGCATGAATGAGTAACAGAACAACAC
>NW_026898393.1:0-52484 GCF_033153095.1 Gastrolobium bilobum
TCACATCAAATTGTTTCAAATCCCAATTAAAATGAGCAGCAAGAGATAATAAAATTCTTACCGTATTCATTTTGGCCACTGGAGAAAATGTTTATTCATAGTCAATACCATAGGTTTGTGTGAACCCTTTAGCTACCAGAAGAGCTTTATATCTCTCAAGATTCCAATCAGAATTATACTTTGGAGTATACACCCATCTGCACCCTACTGTCCTTTTTCCATTTGGCCTGTCAACAACTTCCCATGTATTATTCTTCTCCAACGCATTCATCTCATCCTGCATGGCTTGAACCCAATTATGATCCTTTAATGCTTCATGTACTGATTTCGGGATTGAAATGGAGTCAAGTGCTGTAATAAAACTTCTATGCTGCATAAAGAGATTCTTAGAGGAAATAAAGTGAGAAATAGGATGTTGGGTACAGGATCTTTTCCTTTTCCTTACAGCAATGGGTAAGTCATCAGAATTAATATCAGGCTCAGGCTCAGGAATAAAAGAATGAGTGTATTTAGTACTTACCAGTGGTTCAGGCGATTGCAGTTGCTGGTGGAGTAGTGTGGGTTGTTTCTTCCTTTGATACACTAGTTCAGGTGTCCCAACTTTGCGTATTCTTTGTCGATCAATAGGAGGCATATCACATGAGGATTCAGATCTATTTTCAGTCTCAGCAACAAAGTCTTCTTTCTCAACTTGGGTAATAGGTGTAGGCAACAGAAAGGGAGACTCAGACTCAGAAAATGGATGAAGCTTCTTTACTGTTCTCCCCCTGAAGATGAGGGTGTTGAAAGTAGGACTCAGATTCATGAAAGCTAACATCCATAGAGACAGAATTTACGACTTGGAGGGTGATAACATTTGTACCCTTTCTTGTTGGGAGTATAGTCAAGGAAGACACACTTAAGGGCTCTAGGTTCTAATTTACTCCGATGCTGTTTATGGACGTGGACAAAGGCAACACATCCAAAGACACGAGACTGGAGACTCTTCATAATAGGAACAGAAGGAAAGAAAGAAGTCATGAGATCAACAGGACTTACATGGCCAAGGACTCGGGAGGGTAAACGGTTGATCAAATAAGCTGCAATTAATACAGCTTCTCCCCAGTAAGAGTTGGGTACAGAAGTCTGAAACAACAATACTCTAGTGATTTCAAGTAAATGCCGATTTTTCCTTTCAGCAACCCCATTCTGTTGAGGGGTATCCACACATGTGAGCTCATGAGTTATTCCTATGTCTCTAATAAACTGGGAAAGACGCTGATTAACATATTCTGTACCATTATCTGATCTCAAGCGTTTGATACTTTTACCAAATTGGGTTTCTATCATATAATAAAAATGAATAAACAACTGTGTCACTTCTGCCTTATCTTTCATAAAAAGTATCCATGTTATCCGAGTATAATCATCAATAAAAGAGACAAACCATTTAGCACCAGAAAGATTAGGGACTTTGGAAGGGCCCCAAACATCAGAATGAATAATAGTAAATGGTTCAATACTTTTTATTTTACTAGAAGGAAAGGATACACGATGATGTTTTGCAAACTGACAGACATCACAATTAAAAGACTTAACAGACTGAGACAAAAACAAAGACGGAAACATAGACTTAAGTAAACTAAAAGGAGGATGACCCAAGCGCTTATGATAAAGCCAAATAAGAGAATCTGAAGTAGACTGACGAGTCATCAAAGTCTGATCCTTGGTACCTTCTGCAGCAAAGTCTGGAACCAGATAATCCAACCCATCCTGCTCCTTAGCAACTCCAATCGTCTTCCCCGTGGTGAGATCCTAAAAAACACAATGAGTAGGGAAAAAGGTTACAGTGCAATTCAAATCTGTAGTAAGCTTATGAGTAGAAAGGAGATTGGTAGAAAGTTGGGGAACATGGAAAGCATTCTTGAGACACAAGGAGGTTGGATTTTAATGTTACCAGAACCTGCAACTGATGTATGTGATCCATCAGCTACAACTATAGTACGGATACCAACAGTAGGATTATAAGACAGAAAAAGGGTCAGTGCAGCAAGTCATATGATTAGTAGCACCAGAATCCACAATCCATGAAGTTTTGAAATCAGTACAAGAAACAACAAAAGAATGAGTGCATGAGTTCTTACCAGTCATAGCCAAAGAACCAGTACCAGAAGGTTTATTGACAGATTCAAATACGGACCTAAGCCGTTCCAATTCCTCACGACGAATAGTAGTAAACTCACCGGGCATCTATGAGGTCTCATTAACAGGAGAAATGTCTGAGGGGGCAAAGAAGGACTGACCACGTGAGGTTGACTTACCAAACTTCTCCTGAACTTGTTGCTTTCCATGAAGACGGTAACAAACCTCTTTTGTGTGACCTGGTCTTTACAATAGTTACACCAACGCCCCTCTTTACTAGGCTTAGGAGGAAAAGACCTTGGTGGTGGCTTAGTTGAGACCATAGCAGATCCGTCAGTGGGCTCAGAATTAGAAGGAGTTGGAGTAGTAACTTTAAATGAGTGCATAATAGATCCTTTAGATACTTTGGTATCCATCATGACAGTCCTGTGACTTTCTTCACCCCTGACAGTGTGAGAAACTTCAGAAAGAGGAGGTAATTTTTCCTTACCAAGAATTTGAACCCGGATAGGGTCATACTCTGAGTTGAGCCCACAAAGAAAGTCAAAAATCCGACTTCTTTCAATAGAGGTGGCCAGAGTGGCTGCATCCTTGCTACACTCCATCTTCAAGCTTTGGTATTTGTTAGAATATTAGATATGATATGATTAGATTTGATTAGATATGATTGGATTCTGTCTTATCCGTAAATAGTCTGACTGTATTCTGACTGTATTAGGATTAGGTTTGGATTAGGTTTGGGCCTTACACTTAAGCCCATTAGGGTCTCTATATATTGTAACTCCCTGACACAGATCAATACACAACGTATTCTTTTACATTTAACTTGGTACCAGAGCTATTTCGTTCTGGGAACCCTCGCTTCTGCTTAGAAATCTTGTTCTTCGCTTTAAAACCTAAGCCCACTGCTTAGGAGTCATCTTTTCTTTGCCGTGCGTCCTTCCGGTAAGATATCAAAGGCTGTAAGTCCTCTCCAGGCATCTTCTGCACGTGTCCACAGTCACCGGAGCACCATCAGCCACCGTCAGCCACTGTTCAGGCTGCCGGAGTACTTTTCCGGCGAGTTTTCAGTCTGGAACGAACGCGAACAGAACCCTCTCCTCCCGGCGACCTGCTCTGTGGAAGTCCGGCCACCATCGGAGTTGTCACGCGCTCTCACGCGCCTCCAGTCTTCTCTGCGCGTGGGCTTCACGCGCCACCTTCTGCCGGCGCGTGAGCACTATTCCGGCGGCTTTTTCCGGCCGGTCTTGGACAGAGAAGCTCGTCTTCTCCTCCTCTTTCTGGATCTGTGGTTGGTTCTTTGTGGGTCTGACTTTTTGTGCGCACCTCTTCTTGATTGGTGATCAGGTTCGTTTCTCTTTATTCGGTTTGTATCTTTGTGATTTGATACTATGGCAGCAAACCCTCCAATTCATTCGGAGGTCAAGTCTCCATCTCCTCCTTTGAGAAATTCTCTCAATATCATCTCTACCAATATTGGGTCCATTACCTCTTCAAAATTGAAGGGATCTGTTAATTACAAGAACTGGGCCACCTCTGTTCGAGTTTGGTTCTTTGGACAAGGATATGGGAACCATCTCACAACTAAGTCTACTGATATCCCTAAGGAGGACAAGTCTGATTGGGAAAAGATTGACAACCAACTTCTGAGTATCCTCTGGCAATCCATTGATCCGATTGTCTTGGATATCTTTTATTCATTTCAAACTTGCACTGAAGTGTGGGAGGAAGCAAAAAACCTCTACACTAATGATGTTCAGCAGCTCTATTTCATCATCTCTCAGTTTATGGAATTGAGCAAATCATCCGACATTCAGATGGAGACATATATTGGCAAGAGTCGCTCTTTGATGCAGGCATATTTGGATATGCTGCCTTACCCTACTGATGCTACTGCATATCGAAAACAGGTGGAACGTCTCTTTATGGTTGCCACACTTTCTGGCCTTCCCGAAGAATATGATAATGTTCGTGATACTATCTTGACTAGTGGGGAGCCTGATCTATCCATGACGTATCAGCGTCTTCTGAATTTGAATAAGAAATCTGCTCCTGCATCGTCTTCTGCTGTTGATTCTACTGCTCTAGTTTCCCGTACTGATTTTCGCGGGCATATTGGAGGTGGACGTGGTCGTGGTAGAGGCCCAGGAGGCCGGGGCCCAGGAGGACGTAGCCCAGGAGGCCCAGGAGGTCCAGTCGGACGTGGTCAGCGACCTCGTTGTCATTACTGTCAGCAACTTGGTCATTATGAGGAACGCTGCTACACCAAGTATCCTCACATGCGACCTTCTTTTGCTGCTAATGTAGCTCAATCGCATACTGCTTCAAATGGTTCAGTCTCTCTCTCCTCTGAAGAATATGCAGCATTCCAGGCCCTTCTCAGGAAGTCCTCTCCTCAATCTCAGGCCTCTGCTTCAGAAACTGGTAAATTCTGCATCACTTGGTCCTTGGATATTTGCCAGGTTCAGAAACTGGTAATCCTGTTGCTTGTGATCACCTCTGTGGTAATAAGGAACTCTTTTCTTCCCTTACATATTCTAATAATTTACCCTCTTTTACTCTTGCTGATGGAACTAAGGCCCCCGTTCATGGGATTGGACAAATCTGTCCAACCTCCTCATTGACCTTGACATCTGTCTATTACATTCCTCACATCCCTTATAATTTAATATCGGTTAGTAAATTGATCAATTCTCTTAATTGTATTGTCACATTCTCAAACCATTCTGTTTCTGTGCAGGACCCGGGTACGGGGAAGATGATTGGAGTGGGCCGTGAGTCATGGGGTCTGTTCTACCTTGATGTGCCGAGTCCTTCAGTTGCTTGTTCTCTCACAGAATCTCCACAGCTCATCCACAGTCGTCTCGGGCATCCTAGTCTTGCGAAATTGCAAAAGATGGTTCCTCTTTTATCCGGTCTTCAAACTTTAGATTGTCAGTCATGTCAGCAAGGAAAGCACATACGCTCCTCCTTTGCTAATCGAGTCAATAAACGAGCTGATGCTCCTTTTTCAATTATTCATTCAGATGTTTGGGGTCCTAGTCGTAGTGTGTCTATTTTAGGTTTTCGGTATTTTGTCACCTTTATTGATGATTTCTCCCGTTGTACTTGGATTTATTTAATGAAAAACCGTTCTGAGTTGTTTTCTATTTATCAAAAGTTTTCTGCTGAAATTCATACTCAATTTGGTGCTTCTATTCGTATTTTACGTAGTGATAATGCTAAGGAGTATGTTTCTGTTGACTTTTCTCACTTCTTAGCCACACAGGGTACTTTTACACCAAACCACTTGTCCTCACACTCCACAACAAAATGGAGTAGCTGAACGTAAGAATAGACATCTCATTGAGATTGCCAGGACTCTTCTTATTCACATGCATGTTCCTCTTCACTTCTGGGCTGATGCAGTCCTTGCTTCTTGCTTTCTCATCAACCGCATGCCTTCATCTGTGCTTAATAATGATATTCCTCATAACTTATTGTTTCCAGATGTTCCTCTCTTTCCTCTATCCCCACATGTTTTTGGTTGTACCTGTTTTGTTCATGATCTCACTCCTGGTAAGGATAAGTTAACATCCAAAGCCTTTAAATGCATTTTTCTTGGTTATTCTCGTCTTCAAAAGGGTTATCGCTGTTACTCTCCTGACCTCAAGCGTTACTTAGTTTCCGCGGATGTCACCTTTTTTGATCAACAACCCTTTAATTCTATCCCATCTCCATTGTCACAGGTTGATCATGTTCTTCCTGTTCCTTTTCTTGACTTGTCTTTGCCAGATGCAGGTGCTTCTACTCCAGATAAGCCATCACCTATTGCTCCAGTACCTAAGGACCGTCCACTTCTCACTTATCAGCGTCGTAAGACAGTACCTCCAGTCGACTCGACCCCTGCTGACTCATTGCCCTCTGCAGTTGATTCTTCCCCTCCGGATCCTTCACCAGAGGCTCTTCCCATTGCTCAAAGAAAAGGTACACGTACTACTCGTAACCCTTATCCTCTTTATACCTTCTTGAGCTATGATCGCCTTTCTCCTCCTCATTTCACCTTTGTTTCTAGTCTTTCTTCTGTTTCTATTCCTAAGACCACAGGTGAAGCACTTTCCCATCCAGGATGGCGCCAAGCGATGCTTGATGAGATGACCGCACTTCATACCAATGGCACTTGGGACCTTGTTTCTGCTCCTCCAGAGAAGTCTATAGTTGGTTGTCGCTGGGTGTTTACTGTGAAAGTTGGACCTGATGGCCATGTTGATCATCTCAAGGCACGCCTAGTTGCCAAGGGTTTTACTCAAATCTTTGGCCTTGATTATAGCGATACATTCTCTCCAGTCGCTAAGATGGCGTCCGTCCGCCTATTTCTTGCCCTTGCTGCTGTTCGTCACTGGCCACTCCTTCAACTTGACATCAAAAATGCCTTTCTTCATGGTGATTTACAAGAAGAAGTTTACATGGAGCAACCACCTGGTTTTGTTGCTCAGGGGGAGTCTGGGAAGGTATGTCGTCTTCGAAAATCCTTATATGGTCTCAAGCAGTCTCCTCGAGCATGGTTCAGTCGCTTCAGTTCTGCTGTACAGGCGTTTGGCCTAATTCGCAGTAAAGTTGACCATTCTGTATTCTATAGGATTACATCTCCTAACAAGTGCATCTATTTGTTAGTCTATGTTGATGACATCATCCTCACCGGAAGTGATCAAGACGGAATCCATCAATTAAAACAACATTTATTCAGTGCATTTCAAACAAAGGACCTTGGGAAGCTGCGTTACTTCTTGGGAATTGAGGTGGCGCAATCTAGATAGAGCATTTCTATCTGTCAAAGGAAGTATGCCTTGGATATCCTAGAGGAGACTGGTATGTTGGGGTGTAAACCAGTTGATACACCAATGGATCCTAATGTTAAGTTATTGCCCAGACAGGGGGAGCCGTTATCTGATCCTGGACGTTATCGAAGGCTGATTGGGAAGCTCAATTATCTTACTGTGACTAGGCCAGATATTTCTTTCGCTGTCAGTACGGCCAATCAGTTCCTTGATTCCCCTTGTGATTCACATTGGGATGCTGCTGTGAGGATCCTCCGATACATCAAAGGAGCACCAGGAAAAGGTTTGTTGTATTCGGATCAGGGAAATACAGAAATTTGTGGTTACTCAGATGCCGATTGGGCAAGATCACCCTCGGACAGACGCTCTACTTCTGGTTATTGTGTCTTCTTCGGAGGAAACTTAATCTCATGGAAAAGCAAGAAACAACCTGTTGTTTCCCGATCTAGTGCAGAAGCTGAGTATCGTGCAATGGCAAATACTACCTGTGAGTTGATCTGGTTAAAGCAGTTGATTCAGGAGCTTCATCTTTGTGAACAGAAACAACCCATGACACTCATCTGTGATAATCAAGCTGCGCTACATATATCCTCTAATCCTGTTTTTCATGAGAGGACCAAACATATAGAGATTGATTGTCACTTCATTCGGGAAAAGATTCAGTCAGGAGAAATCAAGACAGCTTTTGTCAACTCATCTAATCAACTAGCAGATGTTTTCACTAAAGCTCTTAGAGGTCCTCGGGTTGAATACATTTGTAACAAGCTTGGTGCTCATAATATATACGCACCAGCTTGAGGGGGAGTGTTAGAATATTAGATATGATATGATTAGATTTGATTAGATATGATTGGATTCTGTCTTATCCGTAAATAGTCTGACTGTATTCTGACTGTATTAGGATTAGGTTTGGATTAGGTTTGGGCCTTACACTTAAGCCCATTAGGGTCTCTATATATTGTAACTCCCTGACACAGATCAATACACAACGTATTCTTTTACATTTAACTGTATTGATCAAGCTCAATCCACAGTGCATTCAAAATGCCATAATACTCTGTCACAAAGGAAGAGCCTTGCTTGGTAGAAAAAATCTTATTCCTCAGATCATAGCAGGTGGCAACATCTTGCTTCATTGAATAAGTCTGTCTAAGAACATTCCAGGTCTCAAGAGCAGTAGGTAAGAACATGCAATGTTGACTAACCTTAAGAGTCATAGAGTTCCATAGCCACGTCATAATAAGAGAGTCTTCGTCATCCCAGTCAGCAAATTTTGGATCTGTTTTTGCAGGAACAGGTCCTTCAAGATGAGTAATTTTACGACGCCCTTTAATGATGGTATGAACAAGCTGGGACCATTGCAAATAATTCTTCCCATTAAGACGGTAATTCTGATGAAGAGGAGGAAGGTCATTTGGAGAAAGAATAGCCATCGAACGTGTACCAGATGATTGTCTGGTTGGAGTATCTTCAACGTTCGACATAATAAGGGCTTGAAAAATTCTTCCAGTGGCCGGTAGCGATAAATCTCTCTTCTGTTTTTTTTTTTTTTGTGAACAGTGCGCGTGAACAGTGACGATGAACAATACCGTGAACAATTTTTTTTTTTTTTTTTTGTTTCGGTCGTTCGATGAAAAAGAAACCTGCGTAGAATGATAGATATGAGAAAATGGAGTGAAACAAAGGTCGTCACTGTCCAAAAGGTCCCCAAATTTTTTTTTCTTCCGGCGGCAGCTTTGTTGCGGCGAGAGGCAAATAGGGTTTGGTTTTTTTTAAAGGCGGTGATTTGCGGAAGCAGAGCCCTCAGAATCGATAGCTCTGATACCAACTAGAAAAAAAGTTTTGTATATTATTGAAATGTATAAAATCTATACAAGAGCTCACTGTATAAAGAGTACTGAAAGACCTAATGGGCTAAGCCCAAAATACACTTCTAGAGTATTCTAGCTATTATAAATAAATAAAGGGTTTTATAATTCTCAAGTTACATGAGAATTAAAATCTCATGTTGTAGAGACAAAAAGTATGTGCGACCCATATCTTAAGGCAACCCTAACTTCTAAGTATGAGAATTAAAATCTCAAGTTACATGACCCACGTCAGCACGGAAATCGAAGAGTGTGTAGAAAAATTTTAATTCTCATGTTGAATGAGAATTATAAAACTCATAAATAAATAGAATACTAATTCTAATATTTACAACAGGTCTTAAATTGTTTTTATTTACTCCAAACGATGTCGTGAGAGGGAGCATCATGTGAAACTATTGGTAGCTAATTTGCAACCCTAACTTCAATATTCCAATTTCTCCCTTCTCCGCTTGCAATATACTCAACCTTCTTCTCTTCTACTCTTGGTAGCTAATTTGCAACCCTAACTTCAATATTCCAATTTCTCCCTTCTCCGCTTGCAATATACTCAACCCTCTTCTCTTCTACACGTGCCAGTGTCGCATTACACTCTCTCGCTGCCGCTTCAACCATCTCACCTCGTCTTTTTGCAAGTTCTCCTTGCTTCCACCTAATTTTCCTCTTATGCTGTCCAATTGTGACTATTGCTACTCCATAAAAGCTTCTTATTCTTAATTTTTCTGAAAACTTAATATTTGAGTGATTAGGATTTCTTTTTTGTTTTGAAATATTTCAGTTGCTGTGTCAGAGAATGGTGTCCTGAGAATCTGAGATAGCCAAATCTTTCAACTTTGCCGCTGAAGAACGCATATATAATTGGTATGTATGCTTCTAAAGTTGGTGTTGCTGTTTCTTCACTTTTTTTTTTTTAATTGTGTGATATGTGCTTTGTACAAAGTTGCTTTTTTCTTGGTTTTCACCACTAGAACCAAAACTATTGCACGGTTAATCAAAGTGCATTGTTGAAGGAGTCCTTCACAAAATGTCAGACATAATTGCTGGAGCCTACTGTAATCATTATGTTTATACATTGCATTTAGTTAGAAATCATAGCAATGCTGTTGCAACAATGATGACCTTTCTAAAGATTTGGGTTTCGACCCTGCCTAGTGGAAAAAACCTTTTGCTGTTATTTGATCTCTTGATGTTTGATATTGATATAGAGATTATTTCTGGCTGTATTGACATGGCTTTGTATTTGATCAAAAATTATGATGTATTTGTTAGTGAATGAGAGTATAAAAGGAAAGGAGAGAATGCTTCCTCACTTGCATGGAAGTTCAGGGGAAGGAATCAAGAGTACCCAATATCAACCCATATCTTCCCTATAGGCAATTGTTACATCCTTAGCATATTGCTAAAGCAGAAATATATTTTGTTCTCGAAAAGCTTTATAAGATTCCAAAATAGTAAGTTTGAGTACAAGCCAAAGATTAAAAAATATAATCCATTTTGAAAATGAATCTGGTGCAAATTTGCAAGCACATTATGCTTATAAGACAACCTCGTTGAAAGATAACCTTATAGTGCAGACATGCATGTGCACAAATAAGGAAACAAAGAATGAAAATTACTTATATAACCCAGATTGATATATGCATAGCAAGCTAGTAATATGTATTCTATAATCAAGTTGAATGAATAGATCACACTGACAAATAATGTTTAAATATATTACTTGCTAATTATTATTTGACTTTGCAGGTCGAAAAGGAAGTAAAGACAGAAGAAAACAAATATTGTTTTGCATCATTACAGAATGAAGTAAAGAAAAAGAATAGTTCATAACAAAATTTTCAATGGAATTAATGAAAATGGGTATTTAGTATCCATTCATGGTGAGGTGGAAGGTATTGACCTCTTTGTAATTTGCATGTTATATGTGTTCATTCATGTGATGATAATATCTTTCTATTTGAATATTTTCAGCCAAACATCGATTACTTTTGGTTCAGTGGTTAACTACTCTTCTTCCTTCATTGTACTTTCCAATAAATATCACGGATGATGACTTAAGAACGTGCTTGAGCCATGGCACAGTTTTGTGCCAGATACTGAACAAGCTACGACCTGGTTTCGCGAATGTGGTAACACTTTTTAACCTTTTAATTAGCTCAAACTATTAATTGACAACTTGATTTTAGATATACCTTTCACTCTGGATTCTCTTTGTTAGGTTAATGAAGATGGTCATACTCTGCCATCACAATGAGAGAATGTTAAAACATTTCTGAAAGCTTTGGATGGATTGGGATTGCTCCGGTTTGAAATATCAGACCTAGAGAAGGTATAAGAGACCTGACTTTGTGTCATGGATTCAAATTATAGTTTCAGAACAAAATTTACTTTAGAGACAGTTGCAAAATTGTAATGGGGCATTTATATTACTGTTAAAACTTAAGTAATAGTTCGAGTTTCAAGATATAAGTTACAGAACTTAAATCAGAATGTCACATTACCCCTTTATTAAATAAAATCAGAAGTGCTAGAGATACAAAGCCATTCATGAACTCCGATTGTTATACGTAAATAGTTGATGGGATCAAATAAACTCTTTGTATTTGATCACAAAATATTTGATATTTGATCTCTGCCTATTATTCTTACAAGTATGATTTAATAAGTAATGAGATATTTTTCTTCTTTTACAGGGATGGTTTCCCAACAAGATCTTGCTTGTTCGACCACTATTTCTCTTGATGATTGATTGACCAATGTGTTTTGGTCATGCAAGACTCATTTTTTTTCTTTCTAGTTATCAGTGTCTTGGTAGATTCTATTAATGGTAAATTTTTGACAGAGCTTACTTCAGTCTTCTGTGTACCACATATTTGTTCCAATTCCTCTTTTACGCCTCATGTTATACTCTTGCCAAATAGCCTGGTGAAATTTCTTGATACTAATGGACCGGATTTACTGATTTTAATGTTTTCTGTGTTTATATACTAAATATTTATTGTTTGTGCAAGGCAGCATCTGTTCTTTATTTAGATTTATATCTTGTCATCAAACAAGAGAAGGTACATCAAAGAGTGTTTTACTGTGTTAAAACCAGGAGGCATGGTTTTATTTAGGGACTATGGTAATAAACCAAAAAAACCACTCCCCATTAAACCCGACTAGCGAGTGTGGGGTGGAGGTAATCCTTGTACGCAACCTTACCCTTGCATAATTGCAAAGAGGTTATTTATTACCTTTTGGTAATAAATGTTGAGATATATAAAACCATTAATGTGGCCTCACCCAATAGCTTAAGCTTTTGAGTTGAATTGCTTCTTTACATTGTATCAGAGTTTCGGTGAACCGGGTTCGATCCTCACCGTCCTCCACTTTCTTTCAAGTGGAATTTCTTTCTTCGCACAGGTAGGTCGGCCTGTGTATTGTCCATCCTTCAAGCCCAGTGGGCTCTCGTGTGAGGGGGCGTGTTGAGATATATAAAACCATTAATGTGGCTTCACTCAATAGCTTAAGCTTTTGAGTTGAATTGATTCTTTACAATAAACAAACTAACCAAATTATTCTGTCTACAGCTTTTGAGAAAATAAATCTGTAGCTTTAGTAAATTCTGAATGTCATAATAGTTCTTTTAAGGGTTTTATAAAAGTTATGTTGAGGAAAAGTGATTGTGTTATGTTATAGAGATTCGTTTTTCATGCCGTGATTTTTTTTTTTTTTTTTTTGCTTCAAAAAATGCGGGCTCCACAAAATGTTGTGTGTAGGAAATTTTTTGTGGTCATGTTGCATAATGAATACAAACCCCTTCTTTTAAAGCCTAAATTGCTTGCAATAACGGAACCCCATGTAATCAGGTCTCTATGATATGACCATGCTTCGATTTGAGTCAGACAAGAAAGTGGGATTCAGGTAATACATGCGGTCAGATGGAACACAATCATATTTCTTTTGTTTGGATACTCTACGGAACCTACTGAGGTAGTTTTCTTTTTGATTGGAAGACAAGAACTTTTGGGGTTAATATAACTGATGGATCTCTGATTTTTGTCCAGTAGAAGCATAAGTTGACTTGTGATCCTGCGTAAATTTAGATACTTATTTGCAAGTTCTTATATAAAATTGAGCTTAGTATCTTCAAAATACAGAACCTTCCTATATTTATTTTGGTGTATCAAATTTCTCTTTAAGTGTTTCTGACATTGTTTTCTGCTGGCTACCACTAAATTTCATAGTGTATGAACTTTGCAGCTTGAGCTTGATTACTGTTTTGTTAAGTCTGTAAATCGCCAGAAAGGGAAGAGTATGCGAAGAGCGTGGGTTCATGGGAAGTTCCAGAAGCCTGCACTGTATTAGTTGTTAATAATCTCTCTTGGCGTGCTTTGTGAAGTCGGAAGAAAATGTAGGAAGTTATGTATGATCTTTTGGGCTGCAGTCTGTTAGTTGGAAATTTTCCTTAGTTTACCAGTGTAATTCTTATTGGAAATGGGCTGAATATAATTGAAAGTGCAGATAAAAATGACCCAAATTGCAAAGAATGGACCCAATAAGGTATTTGGGTTGATAATGGCATATTTGTAATTTCTGTGATATTTCCTCTCTTTGCTATTTGAACCAGGATGACACAATTGTAATAAAGGAGCTGAGATGGCAAAGTGAGAACCATTGGATGCTCTTTTGATCTAATGGATGGAAACACTTGGAGCTTTAGTTTAAGTCAGAGTATCAGATTGTAATAGAAGCGAAGAAAATTTTTGTTTAATCAATTTTCATTTTTAGTGCTTTAGTTTTCTTTGTAAATTCTTGGAGAAACATGCACAAGGAAGGAAATCATTCTTGAAGGGATTCAAGAGGAGGGATTTTCCCATGCATGCTTTCGGATTTGCAGTATTGTGGTTAAGCTTTTCTTAATTGTAGCAACTTGAATTTGAAGAACCAAATTGGTCTGTTACCTTTAACTCTATTATTTCTAATCTTTGTGAATGAAAAACATGGTTTCTGTTATGTTAATTTTCATTTTTGTTTTAATCTTCAATATGCATTGTTAATTTCTTTTTCTAGAATTCTGATGAAGATGACAAATACCCATTAATTGATTCAAACTGTTGTGCATGTTCTTGATTTTTGATTAGTGAAACTTTTTTGGTTTGAGTTTCATGAGAATGGGCTTAACATTTCTTGCATGAACTTGTATTGGGAAATTTGAGTTTATGAATTTTCATTAATTCAAGATTCCAAGTTTAGGAATAATTTGAGAAAGAATCTGATTATAAGTCATAACTGATTGGTTTAAGACTACGGGATTAGTATGAATCAATTTCATAACTGAATTTGGGAAAGTCTAGTTAAGTTCTACCAAAATCAGATTCCATTAAGATAGTTGCTACAAGAGTTAAACCGCAGACATGCAACTTTTAAGGAAAGTCATTGAAATCAGAATTCTACAGTTTTAATCCTGATTTTTACTCATTTGAACATGTTCTGACCATTCTTGGTTTAGTTTATATTTTAGAAATTACATTTTGCATTGAAAAAGCAATCACATTCACATTCAATAAAATTGAAAAAGAATAAATAAAAGAAATTAAATTTCGTTGAATGATACTTAATTCTTTTTGAATTCTTTACTTTTACAATCAACACAGTCCAGATTATCAATTTGTGAACTTGTTTTCATTTGTTGAATTGAATGTGAATTCTGGAAACCAAATGACGTTTGGTAGAGGATAAAATTTTTTTATCCGGGACTTTCGATTTTCAAAATTATAATTTTTACATTCAGTTTACGTTAATATCTAAAAATTTAAAATTAAAAAAAAAAAATAGTTTCCTGAAAATCCTCTAAAAAGCCACGTACCAAACGGCTTTAAAAGTTTTTTGTTAATTTGGAAATCACGGACACATTCATGCGTTGGGCAGTAAATTACAAATAAGTAAATCACAGTCAGTTTCATTATGTATGGAGTCTTCAATGCTATGGAGTACAGAAGATATTTTCATTAACTGGCATGACATAATTATTGACACAAGAAGTTTTTTTTTTTTTTTTAAGTTATGCTGGAAAATGTTGATATTAAATTCATAAGTAAACACCTTTTTTAGTCCCTGTCAATATCTACGAAGTCCTTTTTAGTCTCTCACAATAAAAAAGGACCAAATTGGTCCCTGAAATTACAAAAGAAAAGACCATGTTAGTCCTTATGTCAACTCCCAAATATGTAGAGTGGCCCTTTTCTTGTACTTTCAGGGACCAATTTGGTCCTTTTTTATTGCCAGGGACTGAAAAGGACTTCGTAGATATTGCCAGGGACTAAAAAGGGTGTTTACTCTAAATTCATTTAAGAAAAGTTTCATTTAAATCAAACAGTAATCTTGAGGTGGACATTGTATAATTCAAACAAGCAAGCACGAGCATGAAAATATTCAATGGGCAGCACTTAGTATCAATCTACTAAATCATTGTCATTAGCTTATAGAGCACTTTCCAGTTGATACGTTATAGAAAATACTGTGCTCGTTGAACCGTTCCATTTGTTGGACTGATGACACAAAGGGAAATGGCAGTGTCATTAATTTTGAAATGACAAATACAGGGTTGTAGAAGTGATTTTTGTAGAAATAAAAATCTCTATATATATATATATATATATATATATATATATATATATATATATATTTATTTATATTTTAAAATTTCATGACTACTATATATGTATTAATTAAAACAAATCTATTTAGTTATCCTTCTCTATCTCAATTTTGTCTACCTCAGAACGATAAATTATAAGAGGCAAAAAAATTTAAATATTGTTTTTTTAATAAAAAATTACGAAAATATATTTGTTTTGAATGTATTTACAAATGTATAACATTCAAACAAGCTCCGTGGAGGCGTGATCTGATGGAGAAAGACACGCCTCACGAGGGCGTGTTTTAGGAGAGAGACAGGTCCCAAGAGAGTGTGTTTCACCAGATTGCTGACATGTGACACAAAAAGTCAACAATTTACCTGTAAAACTTTGAAAGTCCATAACTTTTGACTCAGGTGTCTGAATTAGGTAATTTTTTTTTTGATTCCACACAAAATTTTTCGAGATCTACACAATAACACCTCATTTGACATATTTTGTCTCTCACAAAAGTTAGAATTTACAACAATGATTCTATAAGAAAGTGTAAACCCAGATTAATAAAGAAAAATCACTGTCATTATTAGAAACATTCCTAATAAATATCCTTATTATTATGGTACTATTGTTGCAAATTGAAAATATATTTATAGGAGACAAAACTTCAAACTTCGCATAACTTTTCGAAACGAATGTGTTGACAAGTCCGTCAAAAATATTTTCCAAAAAATGCTTCCTTGTGCTCCATTTTGCATATTTTTTAAATTTTATAGTATATTACTCACACACATATTAATTAATTAATCTATTTATAATGCTTCTAAATTCATCTCCATTTTTCTCTGACAATATGTAGCCATCAATTATGAGAAAACTATCTAGACGATTATCACCCATAGTTAAATAATTAATCTTTTTTGTGAATTTTTCTGCATTGGATTGACAATGTTAGATATCTAGAATACAATTAGTAAACTTAACTAGAACCCTCAATTTTACAATAAGTAATATTTTAGCTATTGGCCGCATCAAAAATTATCTTACTAATTCCTCGGATAAAATGTCATAAAAATCTATTGCTATTTCGATTTATGGTGTGTAGTTGACGATATTCCTTTCGCGGGTAACGATAGAGGACACCATGTGCATCTATCCAAAAACACAGAAAAGATAAGAATAAAAGGAACACGACCATGTTCTTTTTTCTTTTTTTCCTTTTTTATCTAATTTTTTTTTCTTGTGATGTGACAGAGAAAAATAAAAATTGTGAAGAGAAAAAATAAAAGCAGCTAAAAATTTCAATTTGCAACAACGGTACCATAATCATAAGGATCTTTACTATGAATGTTTCTAATATTTGCAGTGGTTTTCTCTTTATTAATATGGGTTTAAATGTTCTTGTAGTATTATTGTTGTAAATTCGAACTTTTTTTGTTAGAGACAAAATATGTCAAATGAGGTGTCATTGCGTCGATCTCGAAAAATTGTGTGGAATCAATTTTTTTTTACCTAATTCGGACACATGAGTCAAAAGTTATGGACTTTCAAAGTTTTACAGATAAAACTGTTTACTTTTTGTGCCACTGTCAACATTTGGTGAAGCACCCCTATTAGGGCGTGTCTCTCTCCTAAATCACGCCCTCGTGGGACGTGTCTCTCTCCATCAAGTCACGCCTCTGTGGGGCGTATTTGAGTGCTATACACTTGTACACACATTCAAAACCAATGTTATTAAAACCGGCCCGGTCATTGATCCGATCGAAGTACTGAGTTATTGGGTCACTGGTTGAACCAGTGGGTTACTGGTTCAACTGCATGACTTGGCAATTATATGCAATTTTATAATTTATATTAAAAAAATTATAAACATACTCAAATATCTAAAAAAAATGATAAAATTTTCAAATTTATTAATTTTATTAAAATTAATAAATTACATATTATTATCCAATAAAGGATCAAACAAAAATATAATGATTATGAAACGGGGCTTCAGATTCACTAAACGACATCTCTAACTATAAATCAAATCAAAATTTTCTGCATAGTGCATAATTAAAATAATATTAATGTTGTATGTACATAACTTAGTAAGTCAATAAGCAAAAAAGTATTCAAATATGTCTATTATGATTTTTTTTTGGAAAAAAATTTTGAAATATTTTTTTTGGGACAGGGCCGGGTCACCGATTTTCATGAAAACTGGCCGGGTCACACCGGTTCTAATGCATGGCCGGTCTGTTGCTTCAACCAGACAGTTATATGACCAGTTCACCTGTTCCCGAGTCGGTCCGATTTTATTAATATTGTTCAAAACGACTATACTTCCGTAATTTTTTTATTAAAAAAATAATATTTAAATTGTTTTTGGCAACTATAAGAAGCACTTGAACTTGAATATGTTTTTCCAAAAAAATTGAACATTCACATATTTCAACACTTCTCTTTATAATTTTGCTTCTTTGTTACATTCCAAGGTAAGCTTTTAGTGGTATAGATGATCTACCACGTAAAGAACCATTGTTTTAGTTGTCGCTTACTTGATCTGCACTCGTTATTGGTGTCCCAGATAACTATCAAATTAAGAGTTTTGCCAGGGCTTGATTCACCGACGGAAAAGCTTTGAAAATTTGAAAGCTTTTGCTTCATTCTCATTGGAAATTTGGAATAGAGAGTAAGCTAATAGTAAGAGAACACAAAAAAGAAGAATAAATAAATAGAAAATACATGGACACTAAACTAACAAGACCACCACCCTCCTATACACTTCATACGACTAAGAACTGAAATTTTATTGCTATTGAAATCCTTGACAATGGTGATCACTAAGTAATCTATTGAATTAGTAACTGGTGTGGAATGATTTGTAAGACTTGAAAAAGGGGTATGAAATATTATTGATGTTTTTTTGAATCTGTACATAGGGGTATCTATTTATAGAGACTTCTTGACCTAATTTTGACCTAATGGGCTTGGCGCAATATACAAGTAACGGACTAAATAAATACAAATAAATGACTACATAATTATTAATAAATGACTACATAATTACTATTTAAAACATTCCCCCTCAAGCTGAGGAATAGATATTTATCATTCCCAGCTTGCTAGCAAGTTCTTGAAATCTATCTGAAGGAAGCCCATTTGTCAATAGATCAGCTAATTGACGCCCAGTGGGAATGTATGGAGTGGTAATCAACCCGCTATCAAGTTTCTCTTTGATGAAATGGCGGTCGACCTCAATATGTTTAGTCCGATCATGTTGAACTGGATTATGAGCTATACAAATAGCAGACTTATTAACACATAGCAGCTTCATAGGTCCCTCACATTTTATTTTTAGATCATCAAGTACAATTTTCAGCCACAGTAACTCACAAATGCCTTGAGCCATAACTCGAAATTCAGCTTCTGCACTTGATCTGGCGACCACATCTTGTTTCTTACTTCTCCATGTCACCAAGTTACCACAAAGAAACATGCAATAACCAGTGGTAGAACGACGGTCAGTCACGGATCCAGCATAATCAGCATCTGTGTAGACTTCTAAAGATAGATTGCCATCACGTCGGAATAACAACCCTTTACCAAGAGTACCTTTCAGATACTGAAGAATTCTCTCTACTGCCTGCATATGTTTCTCCTTTGGATCGTGCATAAACTGACTGACAACACTAACAACATAAGCTAAATCTGGTCTAGTATGGGCCAAATATATCAATTTTCCAACTAGCCGTTGATATTGTCCTTTATCAACTGGAGGACTCTCCTCTTCATAGCACATCTTGTGATTCTGCTCAATAGGAGTATTAGAGGGTTTACACCCGAGTTTTCCTGCTTCTTTGAGAAGATCAAGAACATATTTCCTCTGGCTGATAAAGATTCCTTTGCTCGAATGAGCTACTTCTATCCCTAGGAAATATCTCAGTTTCCCAAGGTCTTTGACTTCAAACTCAGAGGCAAGCCGTGTTTGCAGAATCTGTCTCTCCACAAAATCATCACATGTGATAATAATATCATCAACATATACAAGGAGCACAGTAAGCTTCCCATTTTGGGAGTGCTTGAAAAAAAGAGTGTGATCTCCTTGACTTTGTTTATATCCTAAGGTCATCATAACCTTAGTAAACTTTCCAAACCAGGCACGAGGTGACTGCTTCAATCCATACAAGGCCTTTTTTAATTTACAAACTTTATTTTCTCCCTTCACAGAATCAAAACCAGGCGAAATTTCCATGTAGACTCCTTCTTCTAACTCACCATTGAGGAAAGCATTCTTCACATCAAATTGGTTTATATCCCAATTGTAATGGGTAGCAAGGGATAACAAAACTCTCACCGTATTCATCTTTGCAACTGGAGCAAATGTTTCTTCATAATCAATGCCATAGGTTTGAGAGTAACCTTTGGCAACTAATCGAGCTTTGTATCTCTCAAGAGTTCCATCAGAATTATATTTCAGGGCATAAACCCATCTGCACCCTACTGCTTTCTTTCCAGTAGGTCTATCAATAACTTCCCATGTTTTATTTTTCTCCAATGCATTCATCTCCTCTTGCATGGCTTGAGCCCAATTCCCATCTTTCAAGGCTTCATGTACTGATTTTGGGATTGCAATAGAGTCTAGTGCTGAAACAAAGCTTTTGTGCTGCACAGACAGATTAGCAGAGGAAACAAAATGGGAGATAGGGTATTGAGTACAAGAGGAACAAGATTTCTTGGGACATGATCTTTTTCCTTTTCTAAGAGCAATGGGTAAATCATCAGAATCAGTAGTAATGGGTAAGTCATCAGAATCATTTGGTTTACTCAAGTCTTTATTTCCGTCATTGTTTTTATCTAAGCCTGTTGAGTCTTTTCATTGTGATGTTTGTGAGTTTGCTAAGCATCATTGTGTGTCTTTTCTTTCTAGTAGTACTAAGAGTGTTAAACCTTTTGATCTTATTCATTCTGATGTTTGGGGTCCTTCTAAAGTCCCTCATGCTTCTGGAAATAGATGGTTTGTTTCTTTTATTGATGATTACACTCGTGTAACTTGGGTTTACTTAATGCATGAAAAGTCTGAGGTACCACATCTGTTCTTTCAATTTTATAAAATGGTTGAGACCCAATTTGGTAGAAAAATCAAGAGACTAAGAACAAATAATGGTACTGAATATGTTAATCACAGTTTTTCCCAATTTATATGAAATCAAGGTATGATTCATGAACTTACTTGTGTAGACACCCCTCAACAAAATAGGGTTGCTGAAAGAAAAAATCGTCACCTTCTTGAAGTTGCTCGTGCCTTACTGTTTCAAACACATGTACCCAAATGCTATTGGGGAGATGCCATTCTTACTGCAGCGTTCTTGATCAACCGTCTACCCACTCGGGTTCTCGATCATGTAAGTCCTATTCACTCCATGACTTCTTTTTTTCCTTCTGTTCCAACTTTGCAAAGTCTTCCTCCTCGAGTGTTTGGGTGTGTTGTCTTTGTTCATATTCATAAACAGCATCGCAGTAAGTTGGATCCTAGGGCTCTTAAATGTGTCTTCCTTGGATATGCTCCTGATAAGAAGGGCTACAAGTGTTATCACCCTTGTAGTCGGAAATTTTTTGTTTCTATGGATGTTACATTTCAGGAATCTGAGTCCTTTTTCCAAGGTCCTCATCTTCAGGGGGAGAATAATTCACTAGAAGACTTATCACCTTCCTTCTTTGAATTTGAATCTTCAGTGTCTACTCCTTCACCTGAGTTAGTGTCTCTTCCTCTTGTTCCTGTTCCCAATGTGTGTATGTCTGATCCTCCTGTGACTGATCCTCATATGACTGATACACAACCCACATTGCCTCAGCAGCAACCTCAATCGTCTGAACCACTGGTAAGTCCTGAATCTCATATTTCTGATCATGATACTTCTGATGACTTACCCATTACTACTGATTCTGATGATTTACCCATTGCTCTTAGAAAAGGAAAAAGATCATGTCCCAAGAAATCTTGTTCCTCTTGTACTCAATACCCTATCTCCCATTTTGTTTCCTCTGCTAATCTGTCTGTGCAACACAAAAGCTTTGTTTCAGCACTAGACTCTATTGCAATCCCAAAATGGAGGATGTCCCAAGCGCTTATGATGAAGCCAAATCAAAGAATCAGCTGTTGATTGACCATGAGACATCAAGATGTGATCTGTTACTTTATTTGCGGGAGATTGTGACACCAGATAGTACAACCCACCTTGCTCTTTAGCATTACCAATCATCTTCCCCGTGGCGAGATCCTGAAAAACACAATGGGTAGGGAAGAAGGTTACTGTACAATTCAGATCTTTTGTAATTTTATGAATAGAAAGAAGATTCGTGGAGAGTTTAGGAACATGAAGAGCATCTTTAAGATGTAAGGACTGCTGTAAGTTTATGTCCCCAGAACCCGCAACTGATGTATGTGAGCCATCAGCTATGGCTATAGTATGAGTTCCAATGGTAGGATGATAAGAAGCAAATGAGTCAGCACAACAAGCCATATGATCAGTAGCACCAGAATCAACAACCCATGAATGTTTAAAATCATTACATGAAGAAAGGAAAGGATGAGTTTTGGGGCTCATACCAGTCAAAGCCAAAACACTAGTATCAGATGGCTTACTCAGATAATCAAGGATGGTTCGGAGCCGTTCTAACTCATCTAGACGAAATGCAGGTTGGGTCTCATTAGGTGTAGGAGTTATTCCAAAGGAAGTAAAATGCGCTTGACCACGCATCCTTGTCATCTTTTCTAAGACAGTTTGCTTTCCATGGAGGCGAAAGCATAAATCCTTGATATGACCTGTTCTTTTACAATAAGAACACCATCGATCATCTCTCTTAGGTTTAGAAGATGCATCATCATAAAACTTTGTAAAGGAACTCCTTTGAGAAGAGACCATACTGCACAAAAAACAGTCAACGAAAAAGGCTCTAAGAAGCCAAAAAATTCGGAAAAAATACCAAACGATGTCCGATCTGAGAAAACAACACAGATCCAGAAAGAGAACAAGGAGACGAGAAGAATGGCGGTGGTCCGGTCCAGAAACACCGCCGGACGCGCCTCCACGCGCCGGAGAAAGCAGATGCGCGTGGGCTTCACTCGCGAACAAAGAGGCGGCGCGTGGAAAGGATTCTCCTGCTGAAATTTTTCCGGTGTGGTCGTCCGGTGAGCGCGCACATGTCTGTGGGTGGTTGCGGTTGAAAAGTGACCGGAAAGGGTTCTAAACGGTGAAGACAGAACTGGTTGAAGGCGGTCGGAGGTGTTTGGGTCGTTTGTGGCGGAGGAATGTTGCGTAGAATGATAGAACGAAAAAAAAAGAAGGTCAACAGTGGTCCCCTTGGTCCAAAAGGTCCGCGGAAATTTTTTTCCGGTGGCGGCTGATGGCGGCAAGAGGCAAAGAAATTAGGGTTTTGTAAAAAAAAAAAACAATAGGCGCGGAAGCAGAGCCCTCATGATCGAGAGCTCTGATACCAACTTGAAAAAGGGTTATGAAATATTATTGATGTTTTTTTGAATCTGTACATAGGGGTCTCTATTTATAGAGACTTCTTGACCTAATTTTGACCTAATGGGCTTGGTCCAATATACAAGTAACGGACTAAATAAATACAAATAAATGACTACATAATTACTAATAAATGACTACCTAATTACTATTTACAAGAGTAAGTTTCAATTTCAACAACAATCCCAGTAACAGAACCTGCTGCAGCTGCTACAGAATTTATAAGGTAAGCAATACTAAGCATTCGTAGGCATATCCATTTTGTGCTCCATTTTGGTACAGAGAAGGACGACGAAAGGCTCCATCATAACTCTTAATATCAGATGAAATACCAGAACGGAGATGGGGCAGTAACCTTCTCCATGATTGTAGGGTTCTGAACCTGATCAACCATGGTTGCTTTCCTGAAGAATGTAAGTATCCAATGTCAAATAAGGTTGATAAATTTTGGAATGTGATCATAACTGCATTCAGCAAGGGCATTCTCAAAACCATAAGAGTACAATCTATCAAAATCATTCCATCATTGACGAATATAGCATTCAGTTTTAATACCCTTTCATATTCAACACAAGAAAGTGGGATATAAAAAATTTCCACAACAGAATACACCCATATATGTGTGACATTAAAAAATAGTAATTAAAAAAAATGAACAACTTCAATCCATCTATAGCACATGTTTATCAAACTCAAAAGAGACCAGCAACCACGGTGATAATCAGAACCAGTAAAAAGAAAGATAGTAGTATCTTGAACTACGGGGTAGACTGCAACACTCAGTGGCGTACTCACAAATTTTTTTTTGTCTCCGAAATTTTTTTTTGTAAAGAAAGTTTAAATCAACTTTTAAACCCGCTCATAATTTAGTTGCTTCCATAACAAACTGCAGGCAATAGTCTGACCAATTATTTTCCTCTAACAAAAAAATTGGTCCACACTTTAGTCCATTATAAAAAAAAACTAGTCATCTGGTCCCTATGAAATTCAAAGTGGATCCATTTTGGTCTTTAAGAGGGACTAATGTAGATCTTTTTTGAATTTGTGAGAGACCACGATTTTAACTAAATTGATCCACTTTCAATTTTTTATGGACTTCGAGACTAATTATTTTTTTGTAAGGGACTAAAATGAGGACCATGCTTTTTGCTAGGGACTTATAAGGATATTTACTCCTAATATATATATTGAATCAAGAGACAAATACAAATATGCAACCAAAAAAAGAACCGAAAAATCCAAAATTTTATGACAGTCCTTGGCATTTGCCCGCAAATGGGTCCGCCACTGGCAACACTCCTTCCACGTACATATCCACGTATTGAGTCCATAAATGATAAACTATAGCATTCAGTTTTAATACCCCTTCATAGTGAACTGCAGCCTGAACAAAGTATAATGTGGATGTTTTACTTATTTAAATTCATAACATGGAGTGCACTTTAGCCCCAAATAATATCCTTCCATTCACAAAATAGACTAACTTTGCTAGATTAGATTGGTAGTAGCTGAATCTCAACAGAGTAATCAGTTATTCATGCGCTCCATACTCTACAGTCATGGCTGAACACAAAATAGGACATGAATTAAAATTTCAAGGCTTGCAATCAATAAGCAACCAATACAATATATACACAATCCAAAACATTTTAACAATTTACCAATGTGACATATACATCTTCGACATTGAAGATTGATTTTTCATCAAAATCTTCCATACATGTCACAATTACCTGAATTATTTGGACCTCTCCCAGCAAAGGAAAGGTGTAATTGTGGATGACGAGAAACCAAACCCCATGAACTATCCTTATCCAACATTGTCAACATGAACAGAAGGATATCCAAACATCACTGCCAAGCTCCCATTACTCTTTATTGGGCTCCTGAGTGTTCAGCACTTGCAGTACTCATCAATCATGCATCACTCCAGGTATCTGAGGGCTTGGTGCCTTGTTGAGTTGGATTCTTTCACTGAAGAAGGGTAAGGCACATTCATCATATTTACTGGATGAACAGATAAGGAAGTGCCATAAGTCATGTTTGCATGCTTCAAATCTTTTTATGATGATCCAGTAAAGTGAAAGGAAAATAAAGAAGAAATTGAAGATTAAAAAAAAAAATCTCCTAACAAAATTGTGACGTTGAACATATATATCAATTTCTGTCATCAATGTCAGCATTAGTAGCCATGCACATTTCAGACAAATTACCTGATATAATCCATACATGCTCAGTCTCAAATTAACTCTTTCCATGCTCAGTCTCAATTATCTCATTTCCCATCGCAACTAAAGAGAAACTCGAATCATCATCAGAACATCCTAAATAAAGGCTATTCTTAGTCATCATCATCCTCATGCAAAATATAGAACAATAACTAAGATGTAAAAAGGTTTAAGGAAGTTCATCTTCAAACAATATAAATGACTGCATACTGGACAAGGAAGACAAAGACCTTTGCTGCTACAGTCAACCATTGTCAGCTTTGTTGGTCTGAAATACAATAATCAAAATGAAAGTACAATTGCAGCTATAGCAAAGCATAATTACCCAATATTATGACAAGAATTAGAAATAAAAGACATATACAACACACACCAAATCCAATATAAAACCTTCAAATCAGTAAGAAGGCATCCTATGGATCTAAACCATTGTCCACTGTGATATACATACAAAAAAGGTTAGGATAATTACATCGACAGCCATATACTTCCCACATAGGCTTCCAACAAAGATGGGTCTGCATCACAATTTACAATGTTCAACTAGCCATATAGCTTCCAAAAAGATGGGTCTGCATCATAATTTACAATGTGCAACTAGCCATATACTTCCACATAGGCTTCCAAAAAGACGGATCTGCATCATAATTTACAATGTGTAACTAGTCACCAAGGGTTACCATAAAGAACCATATATAGCCATAGTCATCCAAAAAGGCTAGTACTAAATTACTTCTAATTTTCCAATAACGAAGCCACAATCAACTCTCTCTACTGAAGTTGGGATATCTGGGATCAATTTTGCAAAAAAGGTGGTGAAATTGATGAGGATGTAAATCATAGAATCAGAGCAGGATGGATGAAATGACGAAGTGCAACTAGATTTTTGTGTGACCGCAAAATTCCCCTTAAGCTAAAAGGAAAATTCTATAGGACGGGAGTAAGGCCTGCAATGTTATATTGAGTTGAATGTTGGCCAGCACATAGGCAATATGAGGAGTAGCAGAAATGAGGATGTTAAGGTGGATGTGTGGTTATACGAGGATGGATAAAATAAGAAATAAAGATATTCGACGAAAGGTAAAAGTAGTACTGGTAACTGAAAAGATGAGGGAATATAGATTGAGGTGGTTTGGGCACGTAATGAGACGGCCCCCGGATGCTCTTGTAAGAACAAAAGTTTGTTACCAAGATCTCGACACAAAGAGAGGTAGAGGTAGATCGAAACTCACTTGGGGAAGGGTAGTTAAACAAGACTTAATGGAGTGGGATATAGATTGGTGGACGATGTGTCTTAGGAAGGAATGGAGAAAAGTTATAAGCAGGGTGGAAGGTTAAACCCGTTGTTATTCCTATGTTCCAGATGGTCCCATTTTAGTCCTTTTCCTTTTCAATCCCCACTCTCTTTCTTTTCTTCTTCTTGTCTTTTATCTTATTTCCCCCTTCCCCAATTTTTTTATTTTTTTTATATTTTATTTTTGTTATTTATTTTTGTATTCAATTATTTATTTTATTTTATTTTATTTTTTAATGTTTTCTTATTTATCATTGGGTTCATCTACCACCGACCCCAATTTTTAGCTTGGGTTAAAGGTGCTGTTGATGTTGATGTTGATGTATCCAATAACGAAGCCACAATCAACTCTCTCTACTCATGATTGCCTTGAATGAAAAGACCTGTTATATTGGTGTCATTGGTCATGATCAGAGCACCCTGAATCCTTTGAGGCACACTTAATCCTTCAAACTTTTTTAATTCATCAAGAATTGACATCCTTCTTTTGCTTCCCTCTACTTGATGTTTAAAACAGGAGACAATTGCTTCATATTGTCATTTCCTTCTCGGTAAGACTAGGTAAGATCCTTCATTGCTTCGGCTATCTCTATAATGACTGTTTCCTCGCTTCTGGCTCTTTTCTTACCTGTAACGTCCCGTTCTAGAACCGGTTTGTTAACACCACATATGATTTTAAGTGCAGTTAAAATCACAATAGTTGATTAAAATGGATAATTTTTTCTCTTTTGAAAATATGCTATTTTCTGATTAAAATACTTTCTGTATTTATAAACAATTCAAACTATAATTATAACTCGTACAAATCGCTGAAACAACTAATCTCGCTTAAACATCCCCTAAATAAGACGGGCAAAGCTCCGTTTATTTTTCAGACATTTAGGAATAATTTCCACATGATATCTCAACCTGATAAACAGTTCAATAAATACTGATATCAACTCAGTCTATCCAATAGGCGTACAAGCCCTTCCATCATAATTGCATCAAAATACATAAATGTCCATAGCCTACATAAATGAAAACTTAACTAATACATAACAAATGATCAAAGTCCTTTACATGCATCGACAACATAAAAGATATCCAATAAGTCCCTCTTCCATGCATCGATAATATATACGCTCAAATAAGACTACATAAACATATGATGCTGCAGTCATCCAAAATAACATTCTATATGCAAGTCCATAATATACAAAACATAAACGACAATGGTAGTCACGTCAACAACATGCAATATAAGTCAATTTACTGTGCCTCCCGCCAATAAACGCTCCAGCACCCTTAGTGCCTGTACCTGAAAGGGGGTCCCCACAACACGTGGTGAGATAAACATCTCAGTAAACCAGGGCCTTAGAGGATTCTTTCACCCCCAGAGTTCACTTCAAGTGTAATACCAATAACAATAAATAATAAAATATTTACATATCTATGCGGTGTGTAAAACATCTCCATAAGACATCTCTCTAGCACTCTCGCCATCCTAGGGATTTCAGATGCAAATAGTCCTACTGGCCAGGGAATCTACTAAGTATGATTACACATCGTTATGCAACATACATAAGGACACACCTCCATATGCCACACTCAGTGCATACACATACATATATCAATGCATTAAACTACTCTATTGCAATTACATACACCAACAATAACCTCTACCCCATCAGGGTTTGGTGGAACAATAAAGGGATAAATCCCAAGGTTCGAAGGTTTACCTTAGTCGCTTCCAATCTAACCTTTGTCTTGTCACCAAGTTTCCAATCAACCAAACTTTGTATATAGTAAGACCACAATCTCACAAACCAACACCTACATAAAGGTGTAATGCAATCAATCAATTGCATCCATGAATATATCAATATTCATCAACAATCTAGGAAATTCAACACATTACACAAGTGAAGAGCTTACCTATACTTGATTTAATTCACGTAACCAAATCGAGTTCCATAGGCTCAACCAATGTTTGATCACTCAAATTAGGTCCACTTGCTTCAATACTATCAACATAATGGACATTATCAATATCCAATTCAAATATTCCAACATTCATTACTTGGAATGCAAGAAACCTCATTGCATAGGCATAAATTTCGAAATTTAAGGAAGGTGTGCAAAATGATCTTCCAAATACATTTTCACCATTAAAATCCTCATCTAAACACTTTTCTCAACATGGCCTAAGCCTCACTCACACTCCAACTACCTCATTCTAGCCACATTTGCAAAAACAAAACCTAAAATGCAATTCTTTATAGAATCCATGGAAATGCTAGTTTCTTAACATGAACTCACCTAGAATCATGCAAGGAAGGGATTGCAAGCCTCCTTATAGATCAAACCACTCACCAAGCCCTCTAATCACTAGTGGGTCGCCACATTTTGATGGTGGTTTCTCTCTCCATACACTAGTTTTTAAGGGATTCTAGATTATAGGTTTTGTTTGTCTTGAGATTCTAGATTATAGGTTTTGTTTGTCTTGAGATTCTAAGCAATATTAGTCTTTGCTTTACTTGATTTCATTTAAAGATGAAGAAGTTAGGTTTTGAGCTAAATCAACAATGGTATCGGGTTTGCACATGGACAGACGAGGGAAAGAGTGAAATTTGAAGTGTTTTTAGGTTATAAAACTTGCCTTTATAAAGTAACTTCCAATTAGGTAAAAACTTATCTACCTCATTAACTTAACTCTCTTTCAAACTTGTTTTATTGGATCAAAATATTTTTACACTAATATTCTCCAACTTATTTTTAAGTTTCGGGTAATTTTGCCTGCACACATTTTTACCCCAAAGCTCTTGATAACTGCATTTATTTTTGCCTAAAAGTGACTTAATTAAATTAATCAGACACTCTAACTAATTAATTTCTAATATGCATGATAAAATCATTAATCACGTGCAATTTCATTATTACACAAGTTAGGGTTATTATATTACCCCTTTTAGCAACAGAAGTAGACACATGAGTAGAAACATATCTAGAGTTGTGGAAGTCCAAATTAAGCTTATGATACCTTGTTGGAAAGCTTAGTGTGTCTAGTTTAACATAATAGAAGATGAGAATTTAATAATACACATGTCAAGTGCAGTGTTTGTAAAACCGAACCTATATAAGGTTAGTGTAATGAGTAATAATGTATTGTTGTTTCGTTGGTTTATGAGAACCACTTAGCAATCTTTGTATATGCTTTATGTGATATTTAAGTAGTAGAATTTATATTCTGCAATTGATTTTAGATATGATCACATTAAGGGAATTATTTTGAATAAGGTTATTTAAGAAAGAAAACGTCGTATATAAAAGAAAATGAAATTATTTTGAATAAGGTTATTTAAAAATTAAATTATTTTTGCTGTAAAATTATTGCTTTATTCCAAGTTTATTCCCATGAGGGAAATACCGATAAATTTGGCTAGAGCAATCCTTAAGTTAAGGATTAGAGTAGTACTGGAATAATTTAACTAGATCAATTTTCATGAGCTTAATGGGTTGAGTTATTCTTTGCATGAAACCTAAGGCCCAACCAAAAGAAAACCCAATTCAACAAAGGAGACAACTTGCAGAAAAATGCAAAAGGGGGCAAAAAAGCAAGCAGCAACGCTTGAGCAAAAAAGCAACCTATTGAGCAACTCCACATTAGCGATAGCAGAAGAATGTGGGAATAACGCCTCAACCATGTAGATTTCAAACAAAATGCTGCAAAAGGAAGGGGACCACAACAGAAATAGGGCTGAGCTGGCAAGGAGGAACACTCTGATTGTAGAGGATTTGAGGAAAGATGGACTTTAGATCTAAGGAGAGGCTGAGATCCTGAGTTGGAGGAACTAGTATCCATTACTAAAAAAGAGCAGAACCTTTTCAGCAGGCATCTTCTTCATCCTCGAGTTATACCAGAGTAGCAGAGAGTCTTGGTTTTTTTGTAATTTTCAGTCTTTATTTTTTATCATGCTCCTTATGAGATAAATTTCTAAGTAGGTTAAGGGTGAGGTAGAAGTAGCCCTTTTTGTCTTAGGATGAACTTGTAAAGAATTAATGTTTTCCTTAATGAATTATGAGATGTTTCTTGGTTAAATGCTCTAATTTTGTAACTCCCTTTGGTTTGCAACCTCATCCCAGGGCCACTTGATCGATGATACCCTTACAGAGAAGTGTGGAGCAAGATTAGAAATCTTAGGATATTTTGCTATGAGTCAGAGGAATATCCAGTAGGAGGAGCACTGTTATGTGTAAATCACTTTTGCTAGTGATCCCTTCAGCCATGCTCTTCTGAGAAGGCAAACATAATCTTCTTAGATTTTCAATTCGCGGATCTCCTAGTATGATTTGGTGTAAAAGCCTTTTGCTCCAGTTTACTTGGGAGTTACTTAAGCCGTTCAAGGTGAAAGGAGCGTAATTCCTTTCTAAATCCATATAACATTGAAGGAACAACCAAGAGGGAAAAAATACTGATCCCAAGACCTACTGTTTCCTTTATTGATTTTACTTCTTCTAAATCACTATTTTACACCATACTTGATACTTTCAAACCTCACAATTGCTCTTGATAATTATGCTACAATACTCGATTTGTTAAGCTCTTGATGGTATTTGTTACTTTTAAGTTCTCTGTTACTTATTTCATGTTCCAATCTTATCCTTCTCTCGATTTATTGTAATTTGAGTTCAGTGAAGTTAAGAAAAACACCCAGTACTTAGCCCTTCTAGATTGGTTAACTTGTTTAACTAGCTGATGGCAAGTGTTCTTTGGTGAATCCTAACTTAGAACAAGTTGGCTCCTAAACATGAGTGCTCTTTACTTTTAATTGCTCCTCGAGTAATTTCATTTCTTTCGAACACAACTTTTACATTTGTTCCCTGAGTACGGTAATCTGGGGCTCACATGAAACCCTATATTAGTTGATGCGTATGCTTGCGCAATTTGTATAAATTTTCTCTCCTTTGATTAATTGCTCCATGAACATAGTATTTGCTATGCATTACTTTTGTTCCCATATTTTTCTGAGCTCATCTTGACTCAACATACCCCAAAACTCATTGTAATTACACTTTTATCTAAAAAGTGACTTGTACCGTAAAACTTAGATTTTATATCTAATTTATTTGAAAACTATTTGTAATTGAACCTTTATCTGAAAAATGACTTATATTGTAAAAATTAGATTCTATATCTAATTTAACTAAAAATTATATGTAATTGCATTTTTATCTGAAAAGTGAGTTATACTGTAAAAATTAAAATATGTATCTAATTTATCTCATCATTAGATTTCTGATCAAATTAATATATAACACATTATGAAAAATTTCTAAATTTCCAGTATAGGGTTATTATAAGTAGCGCATAATTGGGACAACGTGAAAAATATTTTAGTTCATTTAAATAATTACTTGATATATAAAGCATTTCGGATCACAGTAATTATTTTAAAAAGCCGAGAAATTAATTAACAAATGCTCTTAAAAACAATTATATATTAGTAAAACCAAAATTTTAATTATATTATCCATTTATTACTTTCAGGGGAATTGAGCACATTGTTAGGCATAAATCGGTCTTGTTTTTCACAAAAGAACTTCCAAAGTTCACCAATATTTTTATAATCTTCCTTAAGCCATCATCTACCTTATAATATATACCTGGGTCACGTAATTTTATAAATAGAAATACTCAACATGATACTTTTCTAATTCATTAAATTATATATGGGTTTCCTTTTTTTACGGTCAATATAAATAACAATTTATTTACATTGAATCCAAAACGATGTCGTTTTTAGATGAAAATCAAGTTATTTTTACAATTATAATTTATTTTAGGGTTATAATAGTATTTTCCATTATAATTTTCTAATTTTATAACCCAAAACAACATTATTGTGAGAGTGAATGTATATAACTTATTTACTAACGTCACACGCTAGAAATATTAAACCCATTATATATTATATATTATCATGGAAACACAGGACACTAATAGTGATATGATAAACTAGTGCAAACAGAAGAAGTTACGCCAGCGTGATATCATTGATGTTGTATCAACGACCAATCTGAAAGATTGTGGTTGTGGAAGCTGCTGCTCCTGAGAGTACAGATGGCGCAGGAGCATGATATGTTGGAGCATGATATGTTGGAACAGGCCTCTTTGGTGGAAGGTTCGGCATAGCAGCCTCAAAATTAAGCAATTGAATTGCTTGTCGTATTGATGGTCTCAGATTTGCGTCTGGGTGAGCACACCACAATCCCACAATCATCAAACACTCTCCTTGTTTCTCATCAAAATCCTTCTTCAAAATCTCATCCATTGCCACAAGCAGCTCCCCTCTGCCATAATGACCCCAAACCCACTCAATCAATCCCATTTCATCATCTTTGTCCTTCATAACATCAACGGCTTTCTTACCAGTAGCAATCTCCAAGGCAACAACCCCAAAACTATAGACATCTGACTCCTTACTTGCCCTACCTGTACTCACATATTCAGGAGCCAAATAGCCCAATGTTCCAGCCAACCCTGTTGTTTGTGGCCCAATTTCATGGTCCATGAGCTTAGCCAACCCGAAATCTCCAAGCTTGACATTGAAACTTGAATCTAGCATAACATTGCTTGATTTGATATCCCTATGCACCACACATCGTTCCCATTCTTCATGTAGATAGAGCACTGCAGAGGCCAATCCAAGAGCTATCTTGTACCTCACACTCCAAGGAAGAGGTGCCCTTTTACCGAATAAATGAGAATCAAGGCTACCATTTGGCATGAACTCATAAACAAGCATAAACTCACCTCTGTCATGGCACCAACCCAAGAGCTGCACAAGATTCCTGTGTCTCAGTTGGCTAATGACTTTAACTTCGGTTACATACTCTTTCTTCCCCTGTCTAGAACCCTTTAATATTTTCTTCACAGCAACTGCTAAATCTAAATCAACAAAGTAGCCTTTGTAAACAGCTCCAAACCCACCTTGACCTAATTTCCTGTCCTTGGAGAAGTTATTGGTAACCAAAGCAAGCTCTCTGTGTGAGAACCTTCTTGGTCCTGCTCCTCTTTCAAGGTCATCATTGATCGAGGTTAAATTCATAGCCTCTTCTTTTTTGTTTTTGTTTTTGTTTTTCTTCCTCCAGAGTAACACACATGCTGCTGCAATTGCTACGACAACTAGAACACCACAAGAGACAGTTAGTATCACAACCAACCTTGTCTTCTTTGTATTATTTCCACCTTTATCCAAAGTTGAGTTGAACTCCCATGACATAAGATTATGGCCTTCTCCTAACGAACCTGTTGCAGCAGAAAATCCGATTGCAACCCATTCAGGCAGGACCGTCCTTAAATCAATTGGATATGAAAGACTGGTATTTTCTTGAGGATCAGAAGTTCTTTGGTATTTCCAAGTTACGCTTAAATTCTTGGTTGTAGAACTGTAGCTAATCCAAACATCAGCAGTGTCTCCACTATGTAGACTAGCATTCCAACGAGTCAAAACTGATGAAGAAATTGAATTATTGTTGATCCCAACATGTTGCATGGTCTCACCCCAACCAGGATCTGGGTAAGAATCGAACTCTATATGAACAATTGGGCTAGGGGATGAAACTTTAGTTGTGGTGTTGAATAGGCCCAGAAAGCCACCAGAAGAATTGGGTGGGATTTCAGTTCCAACAGCAGCAAGGAAAAAGGCAAGTCCATGGCCATACTGAGTTTGATTTAGAGTGTCAATAAAGAAAGTGTAATGAGTTTTGAAGTCAGTGAGTTGACCTGTGCTAGAGTCCCAAAGTAACACCCTATTGGCATAGATGACCCTTCCAACTTGACACGTATACTGATTCAAGTTGAAATCAACACCTGATCCATCACGAAGTCCTGCAGATCCTTGGTAGAGTATGTTAGCATTACCTGGATTAAATTGAGGAATTTTGAAGTGAATTGAATTAGCAGGGAGGTTAAAGAAAAGACAGGACAAAAATAGTGGAAGAATATATGAATAGCAGAAAGTGGCAGCCATGCCTTGAGCTTCGAAGAGTTCAGAAAGGTTGAGCTTGACAGGGTAAAGATGATGTTCTGAATATAAATGTTCGATCAGATGGAATAAGATAACATAACTTATATAATGACTTCCCTAGCAACGATTTCCCTCGCACTATACATTGCAAGTCCAGGTTATGAAGAGTGATTTTAAATTATATATATGATGACTTCAAGTGTACGATTTGCTGCTGTTTTTATTCCCAGTCAATATTTTTATTTTATATGGGGTTATTGAATCTGTTAAAGGATATAGGTTCTATATCAAGGTGGGTCCCTCTTGATTTATTATTTTATTTTTATTTTTAATGAGACCACGTCAAGTTTATTTTACTAACATCGTGTGACATGAGATTCCTTTAGCCATTTATATAAAAAAAACCTAAAAAACTATATTTTTAATATGAGATTAATATTTTTTATGTTATAGGAAAAAATTATCTCGTACACATGAACCTCACACTTCTATGTATGTGGAATTTATATATTTTTTTCTTCTCTTTTTTCTTTTCGTATAGCCTTATATGAAATTCATATCTTTATGTATGTGTAAGAAATATATTTCTTATAATATGAGAAACATTTACACTTTTAATATTTGACATTTGAAAAATCATGAACATTACAGTTATGCATTTAAACAATTTTGTTACGTACGGGTACTTCTCCCAAAAAAATCTATTTTCTGAGATTAAGTGTGCTAAAATATTAATGAATTAGTAAAGATACCTCGGTGCCCTACGGAGAAATTTTCCAACAGAAAATAAAGCAAAATAATATATTTATATAAGGGAAAATGTGTATCATTTTAAAAGATATAAAATTGTGTTATTTTAAGAGAGAAAAAGAGATAGATAAAGATAGAGAGAGGGTTGACAAAAAAAAGTAAAGGTGTAGGTCTCACATCTTTGTAATAGTAAAATGATATAAGTTGTATCATTTAAAATAATAAATATTTTTTCCTTTCGTATAATTACGTTGACCTCTTCAAGGGTTTGTTAACTGTGCTTACGCCTTTTTTGTTTGAAAAATAGCTCTTGCCTGCCTTGCTTTTTGTACAGTTCCTATCCTTTGACAATTTTTTATAGAAAAACTACACATATCTTTTCTACATCCTCGTACGCATCATATATAATTTCTTTAAAAATAACAAAGAAAAATAAATGTAACTTTCTAAATAGAAGAGTCTAATTATAAGGAAAAAATATTTTTTCTTTTAAATGACACACCTTATATCTTTTCACTTTCATAAAGATGTGGGACCCACATTTTTTTTTCCTTCTCAATTCTCTCTTTTTCTTTATCTATCTTTTTCAATTTCTTAAAATAACACAACTTTACATTTTAAAATGATACACAATTTTTTCTTATAATAATCACTGGCCTTAACAACGTCACCATAATTATCCCTAAAAAAAAGAAGGGGGAGAAACATATGTTGAATTTTGGACAGCATTCAACATGGAAAATTAATTAGATGGTCTCTTTTTCTTTCGTATCCTTCTTCCTCTCTCTCTCTCTCTCTCTTCTTTCTCTCTACTCGGCTCACATGAGCCGGGTCCACCAAATATCTGCTCTTCAACGGGTACATATTACTAGCTTTTAGGTTTTCACTTTTAATTGGACGCTAAATGTTCGTGACATGTTCCCAACGTATTTTTTATAAACTGATTAAGATTAAGAGTGTTTGAAAAGAAATATATCCTGACAATTAGGGTTGGCAAAACCTGCTCCGGCCCGGCTCAACGCGCATTCAATCCGAAAAAAACGAGCTAGGTTAGGATTGACTCAAAAAAGAAAAATGAGCCAGAAAATCCAACCCAACCCGACCCGAGTCGGGTTAAGGTTGGCTCTCGGGTTGGCTAAAAAATATGGTTCGCGGGTTGGCTTGAAAAAATAGGTCGCGAGTTGGCTCGACAATTGCTTGTGGGTTGGCTCGTTTTCAGTCTATTTAAATGACCATGTAGTATTAATGCACCAGACATGTGGCTTCCATCAACTTAAACAAAAGGTTACAAAATGAGATATAAAAGCAAAATATTTTAGTTTCAAATTTGTTTCACAACAAATTTGCATCAACATCAATAAATAATCAGAACCACTTGCTACCAAGTGGGTAAGATATTTGAACCAAACAAAGTCAGCACAACCTAACAATATAAAAATGGCATGGATGTAAGAGAATTAGAGACTTAGGTTTAGAGAAGGAAGAAAAATGACAGCATGTGTGGATTTTTTTCATTTTTGTATATTATATTTTGTATTTTTTATAAAAAAAATACTCAACCAGCGAGCTGGCTTGTTTGACCCGCGGGTTGGTTCGTTTTTCTCACGAGTTGGCTCGGGTTGACAGCTCATTTTTGCTAACCCATTTTTGCGGGTTACGAGCCAACCAGACGGGTTTGCTTATTTTTGCCAACCTTACTGACAATACAACTGTTAGGTCCTGGATAGACCGTATTGCTATACCGTGAGGTATGCGCTCAGAGATAATGTATATGAGGTGTATACTAGGCTTATAGCCGAGGTCCCAATCACTGTGCACAAGCAATAGGCTTATAGCCAAGGAGTGAGTGTATGTACAGTGTGGACAATATTCGTAAAGATGATGTTCTGCATATAAATGTTCGATCAGATGGAATAAGATAACATAACTTATATAATGACTTCCCTAGCAACGATTTCCCTCGCACTATACATTGCAAGTCCAGGTTATGAAGAGTGATTTTAAATTATATGATGACTTCAAGTGTACGATTTGCTGCTGTTTTTATTTTATATGGGGTTATTGAATCTGTTAAAGGATATAGGTTCTATATCAAGGTGGGTCCCTCTTGATTTTTTTTTTTTATTTTTTTTTTTAATGAGACCACGTCAAGTTTATTTTACTAACATCGTGTGACATGAGATTCCTTTAGCCATTTATATAAAAAAACCCCTAAAAAACTATATTTTTAATATGAGATTAATATTTTTTAGGGAAAAGTTCACCAATGTCCTTGTGATTTGTTTCAGAATCACTTATGTTCCTGTGGTTTTTTTTGTATCACATATGCCCCTGTGCTTTGTAAAAAATTAAAAACCACAGGGACATATGTGATAAAAAACATATCATTTTGCAAACTATAGGAGCATATGTGATAGAAAAAAAATACAGGGACATAGGTGATTCTGAAACAAACCATAGGGACATTGGTGAACTTTTCCCTATTTTTTATGTTATAGGAAAAAATTATCTCGTACACATGAACCTCACACTTCTATGTATGTGGAATTTATATTTTTTTTCTTCTCTTTTTTCTTTTCGTATAGCCTTATATGAAATTCATATCTTTATGTATTTGTAGGAAATATATTTCTTATAATATGATAAACATTTACACTTTTAATATTTGACATTTGAAAAATCATGAACATTACAGTTATGCATTTAAACAATTTTGTTACGTACGGGTACTTCTCCCAAAAAAATCTATTTTCTGAGATTAAGTGTGCTAAAATATTAATGAATTAGTAAAGATACCTCGGTGCCCTACGGAGAAATTTTCCAACAGAAAATAAAGCAAAATAATATATTTATACAAGGAAAAATGTGTATCATTTTAAAGGATATAAAATTGTGTTATTTTAAAAGAGAGAAAGAGATAGATAAAGATAGAGAGAGAGAGTTGACAAAAAAAAGTAAAATTGTATATCTCACCTCTTTGTAAGAGTGAAATGATATAAGTTGTGTTATTTAAAATGATAAATATTTTTTTCTTTTGTATAATTACGTTGACCTCTTCAAGGGTTTGTTAACTGTGCTTACGCCTTTTTTGTTTGAAAAATAGCTCTTGCCTCCTTTGCTTTTTGTACAGTTCCTATCCTTTGACAATTTTTTTATAGAAAAACTACACATATCTTTTCTACATCCTCGTACGCATCATATACAATTTCCTTAAAAATAACAAAGAAAAATAAATGTAACTTTCTAAATAGAAGAGTCTAATTATAAGGAAAAAAATATTTATTCTTTTAAATGACACACCTTATATCTTTTCACTTTCATAAAGATGTGGGACCCACATTTTTTTCTTCTTCTCAATTCTCTCTTTTTCTTTATCTATCTTTTTCAATTTCTTAAAATAACACAACTTTACATTTTAAAATGATACACAATTTTTCCTTATAATAATCACTGGCCTTAACAACGTCACCATAATTATCCCTAAAAAAAAGAAGGGGGAGAAACATATGTTGAATTTTGGACAGCATTCAACATGGAAAATTAATTAGATGGTCTCTTTTTCTTTCGTATCCTTCTTCCTCTCTCTCTCTCTCTCTCTCTTCTTTCTCTCTACTCGGCTCACATGAGCCGGGTCCACCAAATATCTGCTCTTCAACGGGTACATATTACTAGCTTTTAGGTTTTCACTTTTAATTGGACGCTAAATGTTCGTGACATGTTCCCAACGTATTTTTTATAAACTGATTAAGATTAAGAGTGATTGAAAGGAAATATATCCTGACAATTAGGGTTGGCAAAACCTGCTCCGGCCCGGCTCAACGCGCATTCAATCCGAAAAAAACGATCTAGGTTAGGATTGACTCAAAAAAGAAAAATGAGCCAGAAAATCCAACCCAACCCGACCCGAGTCGGGTTAGGGTAGGCTCTCAGGTTGGCTCAAAAATATGGCTCGCGGGTTGGCTTGAAAAAATAGGTCGCGAGTTGGCTTGAAAATTGCTTGTGGGTTGCTCATTTTCAGTCTATTTAAATGACCATGTAGTATTAATGTACCAGACATGTGGCTTCCATCAACTTAAACAAAGGGTTACAAAATGAGAAATAAAAGCAAAATATTTTAGTTTCGAATTTTCTTCACAACAAATTTGCATCAACATCAATAAATAATCAGAACCACTTGCTACCAAGTGAGTAAGATATTTGAACCAAACAAAGTCAGCACAGCCTAACAATATAAAAATGGCGTGGATGTGAGAGAATTATAGACTTAGGTTTAGAGAAGGAAGAAAAATGACAGCATGTGTGGACTTTTTTCCATTTTTGTATATTATATTTTGTATTTTTTATAAAAAAAATACTCAACCAGCGAGTTGGCTTGTTTGACCCGCGGGTTGGCTCGTTTTTCTCACGAGTTGGCTCGGGTCGGATTGGCTCGGGTTGGCAGCTCATTTTTGCTAACCCAACCTGGCTCATTTTTTGCGAGTTACGAGCCAACCAGACGGGTTTGCTTGTTTTTGCCAACCCTACTGACAATACAACTGTTAGGTCCTGGATAGACCGTATTACTATACCGTGAAGTATGCGCTCAGAGGTAATGTATATCAGGTGTAAACTAGGCTTATAGCCGAGGTCCCAATCACTGTGCACAAGCAATAGGCTTATAGCCAAGGGGTGGGTGTGTGCACAGTGTGGGCAGTATTTGTAAATAGGTTAGAAATGTTTACCCGGGGTCCTTAGGCTCTTATTTATAAGGATTACCTTCTTAGGCTTGGGCCTTTTGAGCTCCCCAAATTGTAATAGGATTCAACTCTCTTTTCTGTTGGGATGTGATCCTTATCTTGTGCCCTTTGACTGTTTAGAGTTGTTGAGATGCTTATGACTCTATCTCTTAGTAGATTCCTAGGTGGGTAGTTGGGATATGATATTCATATCCAAAACAGTTGCCCCCAGCTCGGTATTCCGAGGCTTGGAATACCGAGGTGCTGTTATGTCACCTCGGATCTGGTTTGTCCGAGTTCATTGGTTTCAGAATTGTGTCTTTGAAAGTTTGGCTTCTGTGACTACTCGAAATTAATTTTGCCGAGGTCATTTGCATAACTTTTCTTGTTCTTCCTTGGCATTGCGTATGAAGTTGATTTTAATCATGTCGGATTTTTCATGAGTCCATTTTATGCCTTTAGGGATTGTCGGTCCAAATTTCGATCTCGTCGTGCTGGGCCGAGTTGAAGGTCTTGGCCATGTTACGACTTTCGGTTGCCACTTTGTGGTCGAGTTCCTGTCGACGTCTTGATCTAGGTCGGATTTTGTTCTTATCCTACTGTCCTGACCTTTCACTTCTTGCCTGCGGTGACGGTTATGGACTTCCACGTGTCTCTTTTCTAGTGGCGGTTCGTGCATCGTGGGTCGAGCGCCGTTCTAAGCCTTTGTAGGTCATGATTGTGCTCATTAAACGCGTGCAGAAGCGATTTTACAACTTTTCCCATGGCTACTCAGTCGTTTGAGGTCCTTTCATCTTCGCGCCTGTGGCTTTGTTTCCCCTTTAAATACCAGTTTTTAAAATGGTATAGGATTTTCGTTCATCTGGATTGCCTTTTACATTCTACTTCCCTGCTTAATTTCTCTCCACCTTCAGGCGCATTTCTTTGAGTTTCTGGGTCTTCCCTCGTTGTCAAGGCATTCTGAGTGTGTTAACCTTCTTCTCAGTCCTTATCTTGACTAGGTATCTTTTCTTCTTTTCATACTTTTTGTTTCAAGTATTAGTTTATATTTCCTGTTGGGGAGGAGTGTTTCTTGAGCTCTCCTTAAACCAAGTGGGTAATGGATATTCCTGGTTCTTCTTGTGCGGCTGTTGGTCGAAATGATGGAGGGGATCTTAACGAGGAAATGGTAAAGGAGTTACCTCGAGCCGTCCAGTATTGGTTCTATGGTAGGGAATACACCGAGGAGGAGAAGCTCCAGCAGCTTCTCCGAAGCCACCGAGGGGGTCGTCGCGTCTCCCGAGGTGGACGTTGTAGGAGAGGTAGAGGCCGGAGAGGGAGTGGGAGTCATCAACCTTAATTTTGGCAGGGGTGTTCCTCCTTCGGTCCCTAACCCTTCGATTTCTGGGTTGGGCTCCTCTCCTGACCCAGCTCCTTTATCTTATATTTTACCATCATCCCAGGTGGCCCCAGGTCCGAGGTCCGTTTTAAATCGGATTCCCCCTCTTAGGTTGAGTGATAGTTCTTCAAGTCTTTCTTCATCCGAGTTGGGTTTTCCAAGGTCAGATGTTCCTTCTTGCTTTGATGATTCAGCTTCTAGTCGAGTGCCTTTTGTCGATCTTGTCAGTAGTTCTGACGACTCCATCCCTTTTTCTTGGAGTCCAGGCTTGCCGCCATCTGATTTTGGGAGTCCCAGATCGGATTTGGTTGATTTTTGTACTGATCCTCATCCTTCATATTCCAGGGCCACAATCATGGAGGGATCCGACGTTCAAGATTGGGTTCTTCTCGAAGTCCGACAAAAGAGGTCCACAATGTCTCCTGTCGACGTGGCCCAACTTCTAGTTGGAGACCCCAGTGGGGTGGATATGCTCCCAGCAGGTGATCTTCCGGTGTGTGCGGGTCCTATTTTGGACAAGCCCCATTTATTTTTCCTTTACCGGGATCTGATTACCAAGTTAGGGATTCGATTTCCCTTCACCGAGTTCCAGATGGTCGTGATTCGTAGGCTTCGGATTGCGCCTTCACAACTTCATCTCAACTCATGGGCCTTCATCCGGGGTTTCGAGCAAGTGTGCGCATACCTCTGTCTTCCTTGTACAGTTTTCCTTTTTTTTCACTTTTTTTTATGTATATACAGCCCGGACTGGGACCGAGGCTAAGGAGAGAAAGGGTTGGGTTACTCTTCGAGGTGCTCCGAACCGGGGTATTTTTATCCCCTACTCCCAATCTTTCGAGGGTTTTAAGGACACATACTTCAGGGTAGTAGCTCGTTGAGACTGCCTCCCCTGGTTTGCCTCGTCTTTATCAGATGGAGGGGATTTGGCATGTCGGTTTGAGCTTTATTGGACGCAGAATCATTATCAACGGCATCCTAAGGACTATGCTACTCCAGGAGTAGCTCTTTCCGATTCGGAGAGACTGGCGACGTCCGTCCTGATTGGTTATGCCCGAAAATTTGGCATTATCGATTTGAGTCGGATTGTAGATAAATTTGGAGAGGGTCTCCTCCGCGAGCTTGGTATGTGATTTTCCTTTACGACCTGTTTTCGATATATCTAATGACTTGAGTTCTGATCTTTGAAAATCCTTTGAAGTTAGCATGACGAGCGAGGAGTACAGGAAGTTTTTGTCCAAGCCAAAGAAGACTTCTAAGGGGAAGGCTAAAGTAGATCTTTCCTCCGAGGTCGAGACTACCAAGAGACGACGGATTGACATCGGTCAGGGCGGTAGTTCGGCCACTGACGAGGTTATTTCAACCGATGTTTCGGCTGCCCTCTTTACATCCTCGCCATCTCCACTTCCCCCTCCTCCTCCCACTCCTCAAGGGGACCTGATTATCTTGGAACCTGGGGAGTTGTGGAAGGTCGGGATCACGAATCGACTTAGGGCTGTGCTGAAGCCTCCTCAACAGTTTATGGGCTCTTCGACCTTGACTTTCGAGCTGAGGAGCCTGATAGCTCGTCTGGAAGAGGATTCTCTGAAGGCGTCTTCCTTGCTCCAGTCATTTCAAGACCTCCACCAAAGGCTCGATTTGTCGGCTGCTTCCAATTCATCCCTTGCCCTCAAGGTGGAAGAACTTTTGGGGAAGAATGGAGAGCTCGGTAAGACGAAGTCAGAGCTGGAAAGGAGAGTTCAGGAATTGAATTTGGAGCTGGAGGAGGTGAAGAAAACTTCGGAGTCGGCCAATATCAGGGTGGAAGACTTGAGGATGGAAAAAGAGGCTCTTTCCAAGTCTTTGGCCGACAAGGACATCCAGATTCGAAAGCTGCAGGCCGACATTGATGAGGCTAAGGCCGTGATCGTGAATGCTGCTACTGGGGCCTTTGCCAATGCCATTGCTCAAGCCCAGGTTCTGAATCCTGGCCTTATTACTGATGGGATGGACGTTTCTTATTACGTGAAGGACGATGCTATCGTTCCTAGGACTCCGGGTTCAGACTCTGCTGATGAGGAAGAGACCGAAGCCGAGGTTCAAGAGGCCGTTTCTCCTCACGTGGATTAATGAAGGGGTCGGAATGCCGACTTTCATTTTGTAACCTTGTTACGGGCCCCTTGAGCCTCTTTTTTTATTTGTCTGAACATAATTGCCGCTTTGGGTCAGCTTCAAAACTTATGCTTTAATGTTATTTTCTGAGATCGTTGCTTTACTTCTCTTTTACTTATATGTTCAATGTTCAATTTCGATCTCGTGATTGTCGACTCATGATTTGCCGAGATTTCTTTAACCGATCTAGGATTATTTTTTGTTCGTTAACAAAATTTTTATTCCTTCATTTGATCGCGAAGCTCTTGAGGCTTCAATTGCTTAAATAGAAATCGATATGCATAGATAACACAATTGAGGTCACTGCTCATTTTATTTGATTTCAAATGAAATCTATTTACAAGACCGATCTTAAGAGCTCGTTTTATTTGCTTTGAAATAAATCTACCTACTGACTGAACTTATGATCTCGTCTTATTTGCGTAAAAATAAATCTATCTACTGACTGAGCTTGAGAGCTAGTCTTATTATCTCGAAAGTCAGACTTCAGGCCTAATTATAGTAGACCTTTTCGCTGGTCCGCGTTCCAAGTTCTCTTTACTGGCTTCTTGGAGATAGTTTCCAAGGTGTAGGCTCCATTTCCCAAGTTTTCTTTGACTTTGTAGGGGCCTTCCCAGTTCGCGGCGAGCTTTCCATCTCTGACATTCTTGTTGCCGATGTCGGCTCTTCTTAGCACCAGGTCGTCACTCTGAAATGACCGAGGTCTGACCTTCTTATTGAATCTAGCAGTTACTAGGCGCTTCACCATCATATTCTTATATCTGGCGTTCTCCCTGCATTCATCCAATAGGTCGAGTTCTACAGTGAGTGCCTCTCTGTTTTGACTTTCAGTTCCTCGTAATCTTTGTACCCTCCTCCAAGATGGTTCGCCGATTTCCACCGGAATCATGGCCTCGCACCCATATGTCAGCTTGAAGGGGGTTTCTTCTGTGGCGGATTGAGTCTTGTTCTGTAACCTCACAAGACGAGGTGTAGTTATTGCACCCAATTTCCTTTGGCTTCGAACAACCTTTTCTTGAGCCCGTTTATAATCACCTTGTTGGCAGACTCGGCTTGTCCGTTGGTCTGAGGATGTTCTACTGATGCAAACCGATGTGTAATCTTGAAGTCGGTCGTTAACTCTTGGAACTTTCTATCAGCGAACTGTGTCCCGTTGTCCGTGATGATCTCGGCGGGAAGTCCGAATCGGCTAATCAAGTTTCTTTCAAAGAACCTCTGTATTATCGCCGAGGTAATGGTGGTGAGGGGTTCAGCCTCAATCCATTTGGTGAAGTAGTCAACTTCCACTATCAACCATTTGACCTGTCCTTCAGCCGCGGTGAAGGGTCCCAGCAAGTCCATCCCCCATTTGAAGAATGGCCATGGAGCCGTAATGGTTTGCAGCTCTTCAGGAGGAGCACGAAAATGAGTGTATGCTTCTGACATTGCTCGCACCTTCTGACGTGTTCCTTCGCGTCCGCCTCCATCGTAGGCCAGTAGTATCCTGCCCTTAGTGTCTTTCTGGCTAGAGCTTTTCTTCCCATGTGATGTTCATTTATGCCCTAATGGATCTCGACCAACACATACTCAGCTTCGTTCTTATTTAGGCATTTCAGCATGGGTGTGTAGAAACCCATTTTTTAGAGTTGCCCTTTTACTATGGTAAAGCAGGCCGAGTTCCTCACGAGTTTTCTGGCCTCTAGTGTTTCGTCTGGCAGGACTCCTTTTTCCAGGTAGGTCACTGTTGGCCTTCTCCAATCCTTAGTCTCGGTTATCACCATGACGCAGGTCGGCTCCAGGATGCTCTGTTGTATTACAGTGCGATGGTTTCCTGAGCCTTTCGAGCTGGCGAGTTTTGATAGGATGTCTGCCCTGCTATTTTCGTTTCGAGGTATGTATTGGATTACAACCTCGTCGAACTCGGCTAATAGCTCCTTAACCTGTTGGAGATACTTCATCATGAGAGGACCCTTAGCTTGATATTTTCCCTTAACTTGTGACGTAACCAGCTGAGAGTCACTCAGGATCTTTATCCTCCTGGCTCTGTGCTCTTTGGCTTGCATGATCCCGGCAATTAACGCCTCGTATTCAGCTTGGTTATTTGAGGTCGGAAATGCTAGGTGAAGTGAGTGTTCAATGGACACTCCCTCCGGGCTTTCAACTATCACCTCGGCTCCGCTCCCCTTAGAGTTCGAGGATCCGTCGACATATATTGTCCAGAGATCTTCATTCTCTTGTCCCACTTCTTTGGATGGGGTTAGCTCCAGGATGAAGTCAGCTGATGTGCCTCTGGCATGTGATGTTTTCCAAGCCAAAAATAATAAGAAATTAGTCATAAAAGAGAATTTATTGTATATTAATTACTTTTACTAGTTAGTTTTCCTATTTCAGTTTATTTTTCATCTTTTATATCATTTTTGCAGGTTAAAGCAAGAAGAAATAGGAAAATTGAGAAAACTTGAAAAAGGAAAGTGGCGCTACCCGCGCCACTTTGGCGTTGTTACAACGCCGGAAGCAGTACAAAGACCAGAAAGTTGGCACGGGAGCCACGCCAGTTTGGCGCTACTCACGCGAGAAACCAACAAAGGCCAAGATTTTGGTGCTAGACCCGCGCGGATTTCAGCGTCGAGGCAATTTCGAACTTAAAAGGACGCTGTGAGGGTTCTTTAAGTTACTTTTTGACGACGGAGCAGAACAAGGATTCGTGAGGGAGGAGAAGAGTAGAGGATCGTTCTTCGTTTTTCCTAGTAATTTTATTTTGAATTCTATTTTATAATTGTATGTCGGCTATGTCTATGGCTGGCTAATCTCTTTTATTGTAGTTAGGGTCACAAACCTTATGTGAACCCTTGTTACGACGGATTTGTTTATTTTTATTCGTTTATATAAATTTCTTTATCTTTACCTTGTGCGAAATGTCTATTTTCTTTATTAGACTTGATCAATCTAATAGTGGATGATAGCTTGAGGGTTAGAACCCTAGATAGGAATATTGGGGTTTTTGGTCTTGAAAGGGGGTAAGATAGCAATTATTATGCATGCTAGGAATAGATGTATAATTAATTGCAGATGCTTTAATTATCGTGTTCATTGCTTAATTTTCATGAGGGGTTACTAAGGGATTAGGATTCCAAGTGAGATTAAAGGGTTAAATTGCCAAGGGATTGAGATTTAACTAATTAATTCTAGATGATAATTATCTGAGTATTTATATAAATAAGTATTTTTAAATCAATCCAAGGTAAGAAGTGGGGATCATATGGTGAGTTCACTCTAGCTACAATTCTTTCTCTCAATTACAAAAAGCCATATCTGTTTCTTTCTTAAAAGCAAAAAAATCTAAAAATATGTTTTATTTTAATTCTCATTATTCTCAAATCCACAACAATTTTCACAAACTATTTGAACTCCTCCATTCTTGAAAGGACTGTTAATTGATAAACGATCACAATCCCTGTAGAGACGAACTTTGCTTACTATTATATTACTTGTGCGATCGGTATACTTGCCGGTGAGCATCAAGTTTTTGGCGTCGTTGCCGGGGATTGACGTATCTTTTATCAATTAATTATGATTTTTAAGATTGGATTTTTATTTTATTTTTATTTTTGATTTCTCTGTTATTCTTGAACAGTGCTACCAATCCCTTTTTTGAGTTGTATGCGGGGTAAAGAGCCGGAATTTCCACTTGACTTGGAGATTACAAAAACAGAAAAGAGAAACAGGAAACTTGCTCGGAAGAAGCTTGCATTCAACGAGTTGGGAATTCTGTTTGAAAAAGCACACAAGATGGCAGGGAATAATGAAGCGGACAATCCACTCATGGACACCATTCTGACGCCACTATTTAACAGGCCCAATTCAAGTGTTGTCCATCCTGAAGTTGGCAACAATAATTGGGAGCTCAAGTCTGATAATATTCGACTGGTGGAGAGAGCTCAGTTTGGTGGAAAGTATGATGAAGACCTTCATAGGTTCATAAACAGATTCCTGATGATCTGTGACTCGATTAAACATCCTCAAGTGTCCAATGATGCAGTCCGGCCGAGACCGTTTCCTTTTGCTCTTAAAGGAAAAGCTTTGAATTGGTTGGAGAGGCAGCCTGCGAGGAGTATTCCCTCATAGGAGAATTTATCAAACAAGTTCTTTGCGGAGTTCTTCTCGATGGAAAGATACAATCAAATGGTGAATGATATCACCAATTTCACTCAAGCTGAGGGTGAAACTATGTGTGCAGCCTGGAATCGGTTCAAAGATCTAATGAGGAGGTGTCCTCATTACCCCATGACCAACGGTGATCAGGTCCGGATCTTCTTCAGCGGTTGTAAACCGGAAATCCGGATGGTTCTGAATGGTGCAACAGGTGGCATTATTAAAACTCTGAGAGCAAATGAGACTCTTGAGTTGATTGAGAGGATGGATGCCAATGAAAATGAAGTGCTGTCATCCAAGCCTAAGAGAGGTATCCTTCAACTGAAAGGTAATGATTCGGTGCTGGCTGAAAACAGTTTGTTATCTCAGCAGATAGCAAACTTGACCTCAAGGCTTGATAGATGCAGCTTGCTGGTGTTCAGACTAAAGCTGCTCCTGTTGTGTGTGAGTATTGCCAGGACAATCATGAGTCTAATAAATGTCCTTTGATGCCTTCTGATTCACCACAACAAGTACAGGTGAATGGCGTTTAGTATGATCAAAGACCTCTGCCACAAAATACTCCAAGAAATCATAATTTTCCTTTTGGAAGTAGCAATTTTTAGATGAGAGGTCAAGGAGGTGGTCTTGATTATAGTTCTAACAACTACCTGCTGCCTCCACCAATCCCAAACAAAGAACCTTCTGATTTGGAGAGGTTAGTTGGATAAATGGCTCAACACTCCAATGCCTTCATGGAAGAGACTCAGGAAAATACCAGAAATACACAAGCCTCCATCAGAATGTAAAGATAAAGTAAGAAATAAGTAATACAGAACTTAAAAGTAAAAAATACCAGAGTAGTAGAGAGTCTTGGTTTTCTTGAATTTTTAGTCTTTATTTTTTATCATGCTCCTTATGAGATAAATTTCTAAGTAGGTTAAGGGTGAGGTAGAAGTAGCCCTTTTTTGTCTTAGGATGAACTTGTAATGAATTAATGTTTTCCTTAATGAATTATGAGATATTCCTTGGTTAAATGCTCTAATTTTGTAACACCCTTTGGTTTGCAACCTCATCCCAAGGCCACTTGATCGATGATACCCTTACAGAGAAGTGTGGAGCAAGATTAGAAATCTTAGGATATTTTGCTATGAGTCAGAGGAATATCCAGTAGGAGGAGCACTGTTATGTGTAAATCACTTTTGCTAGTGATCCCTTCAGCCATGCTCTTCTGAGAAGGCAAACATAATCTTCTTAGATTTTCAATTCGCGGATCTCCTAGTATGATTTGGTGTAAAAGCCTTTTGCTCCAGTTTACTTGGGAGTTACTTAAGCCGTTCAAGGTGAAAGGAGCGTAATTCCTTTCTAAATCCATATAACATTGAAGGAACAACCAAGAGGGCAAAAATACTGATCCCAAGACCTACTGTTTCCTTTATTGATTTTACTTCTTCTAAATCACTATTTTACACCATACTTGATACTTTCAAACCTCACAATTGCTTTTGATAATTATGCTACAATACTCGATTTGTTAAGCTCTTGATGGTATTTGTTACTTTTAAGTTCTCTGTTACTTATTTCATGTTCCAATCTTATCCTTCTCTCGATTTATTGTAATTTGAGTTCAGTGAAGTTAAGAAAAACACCCAGTACTTAGCCCTTCTAGATTGGTTAACTTGTTTAACTAGCTGATGGCAAGTGTTCTTTGGTGAATCCTAACTTAGAACAAGTTGGCTCCTAAACATGAGTGCTCTTTACTTTTAATTGCTCCTCGAGTAATTTCATTTCTTTCGAACACAACTTTTACATTTGTTCCCTGAGTACGGTAATCTGGGGCTCACATGAAACCCTATATTAGTTGATGCGTATGCTTGCGCAATTTGTATAAATTTTCTCTCCTTTGATTAATTGCTCCATGAACATAGTATTTGCTATGCATTACTTTTGTTCCCATATTTTTCTGAGCTCATCTTGACTCAACATACCCCAAAACTCATTGTAATTACACTTTTATCTAAAAAGTGACTTGTACCGTAAAACTTAGATTTTATATCTAATTTATTTGAAAACTATTTGTAATTGAACCTTTATCTGAAAAGTGACTTATATTGTAAAAATTAGATTCTATATCTAATTTAACTAAAAATTATATGTAATTGCATTTTTATCTGAAAAGTGAGTTATACTGTAAAAATTAAAATATGTATCTAATTTATCTCATCATTAGATTTCTGATCAAATTAATATATAACACATTATGAAAAATTTCTAAATTTCCAGTATACTGATTCGGGTTATTATAAGTAGCGCATAATTGGGACAACATGAAAAATATTTTAGTTCATTTAAATAATTACTTGATATATAAAGCATTTCGGATCACAGTAATTATTTTAAAAAGCCGAGAAATTAATTAACAAATGCTCTTAAAAACAATTATATATTAGTAAAACCAAAATTTTAATTATATTATCCATTTATTACTTTCAGGGGAATTGAGCACATTGTTAGGCATAAATCGGTCTTGTTTTTCACAAAAGAACTTCCAAAGTTCACCAATATTTTTATAATCTTCCTTAAGCCATCATCTACCTTATAATATATACCTGGGTCACGTAATTTTATAAATAGAAATACTCAACATGATACTTTTCTAATTCATTAAATTATATATGGGTTTCCTTTTTTTACGGTCAATATAAATAACAATTTATTTACATTGAATCCAAAACGATGTCGTTTTTAGATGAAAATCAAGTTATTTTTACAATTATAATTTATTTTAGGGATATAATAGTATTTTCCATTATAATTTTCTAATTTTATAACCCAAAACAACATTATTGTGAGAGTGAATGTATATAACTTATTTACTAACGTCACACGCTAGAAATATTAAACCCATTATATATTATATACTATCATGGAAACACAGGACACTAATAGTGATATGATAAACTAGTGCAAACAGAAGAAGTTACGCCAGCGTGATATCATTGATGTTGTATCAACGACCAATCTGAAAGATTGTGGTTGTGGAAGCTGCTGCTCCTGAGAGTACAGATGGCGCAGGAGCATGATATGTTGGAGCATGATATGTTGGAACAGGCCTCTTTGGTGGAAGGTTCGGCATAGCAGCCTCAAAATTAAGCAATTGAATTGCTTGTCGTATTGATGGTCTCAGATTTGCGTCTGGGTGAGCACACCACAATCCCACAATCATCAAACACTCTCCTTGTTTCTCATCAAAATCCTTCTTCAAAATCTCATCCATTGCCACAAGCAGCTCCCCTCTGCCATAATGACCCCAAACCCACTCAATCAATCCCATTTCTTCATCTTTGTCCTTCATAACATCAACGGCTTTCTTACCAGTAGCAATCTCCAAGGCAACAACCCCAAAACTATAGACATCCGACTCCTTACTTGCCCTACCTGTACTCACATATTCAGGAGCCAAATAGCCCAATGTTCCAGCCAACCCTGTTGTTTGTGGCCCAATTTCATGGTCCATGAGCTTAGCCAACCCGAAATCTCCAAGCTTGACATTGAAACTTGAATCTAGCATAACATTGCTTGATTTGATATCCCTATGCACCACACATCGTTCCCATTCTTCATGTAGATAGAGCACTGCAGATGCCAATCCAAGAGCTATCTTGTACCTCACACTCCAAGGAAGAGGTGCCCTTTTACCGAATAAATGAGAATCAAGGCTACCATTTGGCATGAACTCATAAACAAGCATAAACTCACCTCTGTCATGGCACCAACCCAAGAGCTGCACAAGATTCCTGTGTCTCAGTTGGCTAATGACTTTAACTTCGGTTACATACTCTTTCTTCCCCTGTCTAGAACCCTTTAATATTTTCTTCACAGCAACTGCTAAATCTAAATCAACAAAGTAGCCTTTGTAAACAGCTCCAAACCCACCTTGACCTAATTTCCTGTCCTTGGAGAAGTTATTGGTAACCAAAGCAAGCTCTCTGTGTGAGAACCTTCTTGGTCCTGCTCCTCTTTCAAGGTCATCATTGATCGAGGTTAAATTCATAGCCTCTTTTTTTTTGTTTTTGTTTTTGTTTTTCTTCCTCCAGAGTAACACACATGCTGCTGCAATTGCTACGACAACTAGAACACCACAAGAGACAGTTAGTATCACAACCAACCTTGTCTTCTTTGTATTATTTCCACCTTTATCCAAAGTTGAGTTGAACTCCCATGACATAAGATTATGGCCTTCTCCTAACGAACCTGTTGCAGCAGAAAATCCGATTGCAACCCATTCAGGCAGGACCGTCCTTAAATCAATTGGATATGAAAGACTGGTATTTTCTTGAGGATCAGAAGTTCTTTGGTATTTCCAAGTTACGCTTAAATTCTTGGTTGTAGAACTGTAGCTAATCCAAACATCAGCAGTGTCTCCACTATGTAGACTAGCATTCCAACGAGTAAAAACTGACGAAGAAATTGAATTATTGTTGATCCCAACATGTTGCATGGTCTAACAACTGGGCTAGGGGATGAAACTTTAGTTGTGGTGTTGAATAGGCCCAGAAAGCCACCAGAAGAATTGGGTGGGATTTCAGTTCCAACAGCAGCAAGGAAAAAGGCAAGTCCATGGCCATACTGAGTTTGATTTAGAGTGTCAATAAAGAAAGTGTAATGAGTTTTGAAGTCAGTGAGTTGACCTGTGCTAGAGTCCCAAAGTAACACCCTATTGGCATAGATGACCCTTCCAACTTGACACGTATACTGATTCAAGTTGAAATCAACACCTGATCCATCACGAAGTCCTGCAGATCCTTGGTAGAGTATGTTAGCATTACCTGGATTAAATTGAGGAATTTTGAAGTGAATTGAATTAGCAGGGAGGTTAAAGAAAAGACAGGATAACATAACTTAT